>NC_137833.1:60212154-60274654 GCF_963921795.1 Nannobrachium achirus
CAAGTTTGCGTTTCTAGCTCATCTGGTTCAGAAGTTAGAGGCAAAACCTATTTTCTGGGTCCTTACTTATGGCGGCCATATTGTGGTGGCCATATTGGATTTCATGGGAACTTGCAATACAAAAAATGTTCATATGTATACCATTGATCAACCTGTGAAGTTTCGTGGAAATATCCCTCAGTTTAAATTTCTTCCCTATTCACCCCCCATTAAAACTAATAGGGGCTAATATTGAGGCGGCCATATTGGAACTTTTCCGAACAAATTGACCGGGTTGTCCATATAGGTTGTGATCCTACTGGGTCATAGATAATATTTCTGGTGGACAACCTTTTATGTCGGGGCAAATGCAGCACACCTTCCTTTGCCCCCTGGGTATCAGTCCAGCAGGGTCTGAGATGTTCACAGATGGACAAAATCCGTAACACAAAAACAAATGCCTCCTGGTGGCCTATGTGAAAAAGTCGGGTCAGAGGTTCTGCTCTGGTATCCAGGAAGTGTGTGTGCACGTTTTTTGCTGCGATCAAGCCAACGGTGTCAGAGATTAGCTCTTCTCAAACGCACGCACGCACAGAGGGACAGATAGGGTACAAAACCTAGTTTTGGCCATGCCTTCGGCCTACAGTGGAGACAATAACACAATATGTTACAACACAAATACGATAACACAACACATGGACAAAAAACTCAAACAACCTATGAATAAGACCAAATGCATGTTGGCTACTGTCATGCACTGGTTCTCAAAGTGAGGTCCGGGGACCCCCACGGGTCATTAGGGAGGGTTCCACACAACAGCTGACGCTCCACAGTATTTATGAAGTTCTAATTTGTATATTTCATCACCTGATGAAGGCCATGGTCGAAACGTCGCAAAACTTTATGTTTCAAAACATAATCAAAACGGTGGAGCAGCTGTTGTGCAGGGGACTGCCCATAAGTCCGAAGGTTCATTAGTCCGAAGGTTCATTAGTCCGAATTTAGTTAGGGTTATTCGGACTAATGAACCTTCGGACTAATGAACCTTCGGACTAATGCCATGGCACCGTTGTGCAGACTTCTATTGTTTTTAACCCTATATGTGGACCTGAGCCCAGCACCAGCACTTGGAAAAGATGTGCATCACCTTGTTCTTTTAACTAATTAGGGAGGTACCCAGGAGGTCCCTATAGCTAAATGATTGATAGTTACAGTATAGAAACCAAATGGACCCTTTATGGATCTATACCGTTGTTTCCTGTTGAGATTGGCACATTTCCTGGGGCAAGCTGCCCAGATCACACATGTCACACAGGTCTTCTTATTTGCTCACTCTCAAGAAGCGCCTGCAATGTAGTGCATTTGAAACTACATTGCAGTGCACATCATGGGGTGATCACTGCTTGCCTCCTGTGAAATGTTTTATTTTATTTTTTTGTTTATCTTCTGTTTTAGTTCGTTGCTGAGTGAGGTCAGCAGACAAAGTGATGTGAGTGAGATAAAAAAAAACCTGGGTGAAATGTGCCTATCTCAACAGGAAACATCGGTACCTCTGACTACATCACTGTAGATCTAGTTTCAACTATGAACATCACAACACCTGCTTCTAATGATATCAACGCACTTAATGCGAAATATTCACGTGCTTTCAGACTCTTCAATGCAGAAAGTATCCAGGATACTTGGATATTCAGTATCCAATAACTCACCAATGCAGAGATATTAGTAGTAAAATGTCGACATCTAGTGGTCAACCTCAGAGGAGCGCAAAAATAAAACCTGAGGTGACTCCCAGCCTCGAACCAGATGCCAAGTGTGCTCTGTTCCCCAGTGTAACGCTCCACGCCACTGACCCCGACGGAGCGGCGCGGTATTGGGCGCCGATGACCCCCGTGAGTCGCCACCGAGGCGAGCGCTAGCGAGCCGAGTTGCCGCGACGAACGGTGGGAACGGCGCCCAATCCCACTCAGCCGCGTTACCGAGTTATGTGCCGTTATGGACAGAATAGTAAATATTCAGTCCCTCACTATCAACATCTACCCCACTATCCACGTCATAGATAAATGCACAAAAAAGGAGTCACTTCATCCGTTCATTAGCTCAGTCAGTAGAGCACGGATGCAACAAACCCACGGTTTGGGTTCGATTCCCCTGAGGGGAATAATATTCAAGGCGAGAGATATCGGCGCATGCGTACTTCAAAGTATCCGTGGATACCCAGTGCATATTCTCTGCATTCAAACGTCTGAGAAATGGTGAAAAAGTCGGATTGAATGCGAAGAGAGCAGTCGAAGCTGGTGGTCACACCTCAAGAAAAAAAAAGAAAAAAAGATATATATCCTTTTGTTTAAATATAGCAGATCTACGAGTGTGCAGCTTGTCGCAAAGCGATGTGTTGTGTGCTTGTAGATCTGTTATTTTCACTAGTTCGGGTCCCGGGTAAACGTCTCTCTTTTGGGTCTCGATCAGAAACGCTTGGGAAATGAGAACCACTGCTAATAAAGATACAAAACCTGCCTTGTTGACTTATTTATTTTTTAGAATTTTATTTAAAAAATACATTTAAAAAGTATCGAATCAACAGAACATTATGTTAGTGTTTAACCATAGCTGTAATGGTGTTCATGATGATGATGACACCATGCACTGTGCACACACACACACACACACACACACACACACACACACACACACACACACACACACACACACACACACACAGCCACATAGTGCACGTTAACAAGCAGCAGCAGCACTGATGTATTGAAGCGTCATGTTGTCTTTCACATCCACATCAATAACCATCTGAACCCCAGCATTCACATATTAAACATAAACATTAGTCAGAAATAGCTGATCTACAAGCTCACAACGTGTCACATTCTAGGGTGTTGTGAGCTTGGAGATCGACTATGTTTGGCAGCGAGATTGTGTGTAGACGGAAGAAAGAGAAAGGGGGAAAAGTATTCAGAGTAAGGGCTGATTCATACTCTTTCAGAGCCGAATTTATTTTGGTTCGGTTCAGGGAGTCACACAATCTCTGTGGCACCGAACAACAGAACTAATTATGCCCCCCCCCCCCGAACCTCTGAATGACGTCATATTGTAGTTTGGACAGAGGAGCCGAACCAAAATAAATTTGTCTCTAAAAGTAGAGTATGAATCTGCCCTAACAGAGCCGTCTTGATCAGGTGTCGGCAACCATTTTGACATGAAGTGTCATGTTTTAATTTTCTTGATCGTCAGTGATGTGACATATAAACACTACGTTTAATTATGACATCACATCAAAATGATGTCCATACGCTACACATAACAACCTTTATTTATTTATTTGGAATTATTTCCGTTCACATCAGGATGTAATGATCATTAGACTGAATAACCCTCCTATCTCCCAGACTCCCTCCACAGTCAGAGTTAGGAGTTCATTTAACTGACTAAAGTTATTTTTAAATATTTCATTTAAAAAAAATTAAAAACAAAATTAAATCCTCTCTCTCAGCCTCATGCCAGTGTGCCAGTGATCACCCTCCCTGCGCCAACATTGGCACCGTGCCTAAGGTTGCCCAGCCCTGGTCTAGACAGAGGTTAAAAAACACTGTTTACCTGAGATCAAGAGAAGGAACACCATCCAAATCCCTGTTCGATCCATGTCTGGATTGACTGCTCACCGGATTCACTGCTCACTGGATTCACTCACACCGGATTCACTCACACTGGATTCACTGCTTAATGGATTCACACAAATTGGATTCTATCTCAATCGATTCTCAACTGGAACTTCAGTGATCTGCACAGTTTCGTTCTGGTTGTGACTGTGATCGACACTCGCTGTCGTCTGTGTGTCTGTTAGTGACACGTCAGCTCATCTTATGTCTGTTAGCAATGGTGGAAAAAGTATTCAATAGTTTTACTTAAGTAAAAGTATCAATATTGCAATATAAAAATACACCGTTACAAGTTATAGTCCGGAATTCAAAATTTACTTGAGTAAAAGTAGGAAAGTATTGGCATCAAAATGTACTTAAAGTATCAAAAGTAAAAGTACTAAATGTTTGAAAATAGTAAACCTACAAGCTCCCAGCGAGTCGCGATGCATTGTGAGCTTGTAGATCGGCTATTTTCAAATAGCCTATAGGCATAAAATAGGGCTAAAGTGGAATAATGCATGTTTTACAATATAATCACTTATATTTGCAAAGTAACTAGTAACTAAAGTTTTCAAATAATTGTAGTGGAGTAAAAGTACAATATTTGGAGTAGAAGTAAAAGTATTGGAAATTGGAACTACTCAAGTAAAGTACAAATACCTCAAAAGTACTTAAGTAAATCTACTTAGTTACTTTACACCACTGTCTGTTTGTGACATGTCAGCTCATCGTATCTCTTCATCTTCATCACGTGGTTTCCATGGGAATTCACACCTTTCTGGTTGACAGGAAGCTGCCCTACTCACTGCTCTGTGGACTCTCTCACACACACACACGCACGCACGCACGCACGCACACACGCACACATGCACAGTCGCTCACTCACGCACGCACGCACGCACGCACGCGCGCACGCACGCACGCACGCACACACGCACACACACACACACACACACACACACACACACACACACACACACCACAACCCTCCACTCGAAGCCTCCGCTCTTCCAACACCAACCTTCTCCTACCGACCGGGCCTTCTGCTCTAATGCCTCACGTCTGTGGAACTCCATCCTCCCTGAACACCTGAGAGCTCCACAGTCCACTGTGGAACTCCCTCTGCCTGAGAGCCCCACAGTCCACTGTGGAACTCCCTCTCAGCGCCGGCTGACTGCGTAAGGCCCCCGCCGACCAAAAAGGCCCCCACCTCAGCAGAAAAGAACTAGTGCTGCAGGGTTAATCGTTTTCAAACCGAAATCGCGATGTGAAATCTCGCGATTAGCGAATCAGCAAAGGTTTTCTCTGCGAAGTAGACTTCCCAAGCAATATAATATAATTTTTGAAATCCCTTCATAATTGACTAAGCAATGGTCAAATCAAACTGTGGTGACTTTCTTTGCTTCCGCGCATCACCACACTGCTGAAAGTGAAAGTGAATTTTGCACAGTGGCCACTATGCAGGACTCTGCCACAGCGTGGGAACTAGGGGTGCTGCAGGTGTTCCAGCACCCCATGGGGAAGTTTTAATTTTTTTATTTAAATAAGAAAAGAACAAATCAAACATAACAAAAATACGTTGCCTGTTGTTGTCGTTTTTTATTTATTCATTTATATATATATATATATATATATATATATATATATATATATATATATATATATGTATTTCCATTATAAAATGGATTAAAAAATGATAAAAAAAATATTAGGCCTATTGCAGGCGCTCGCTACACTCCCAGTCCTAGTCCGGCCCTGTCACTGGTAAAAATGGACTGAAAACCTACCTTTTTAACAAAGCGTTTTCTTCATTTTCATGGGCCTTTTTTCTCTCATGCCCTGATTCTTGCCCTTTAGCTTAGCGGCGTCCCATGTAATTGTTTGGTTGACTTTGCTGGTTTTATGCCATGTTTTGGAGCGGTGCTAGGTGCTCCAATCATAGACCGTAAAAAATATGGACCGTGGGAACCGTCACGTGACCCATTGGTTTCTTTCAAAGCGAAAACATTGTTTACTGGTACCCAATTGGAATGCTATTTGCTGCAAACGGTCACGTGCAACCGCAGGGATACATGGGACATTGTCTTGAGCTTGCTGAAAATAAAGCAAACGAAGAAGAATCATCTCAAGCCTATGATCACAAGCCCCTCCTACAGTATACCCTGCTATAACTTCAAATATAACATAAATTGGACCAAAATATTCACAAATGCATATCATGGTGATTGAAACAAAGCTTTAAACTAGCGACAGGAACCATAAAGTATTTATGACAATGTTTATTAAAGTAAGAAAATCAAGTTCGGGGGAAATGAATGGAATCCTATGGAGAACATGTTGCTTTTGGTACCAGAACAGCACAACTAGCGGCCAAACATAGGAACTTTTAGTTCTGTGTTTGCTTACATCCGGACAACTACACCCCTGGCTCCAATATGTTCATGTCCATGTGTGTACACATTGTGAGCTTGTAGATCTGCAATTATCAAAGGATTTGCATATGTTTGAAAACATGACATGGAACATTCTGCATAATAATGACTTTTACTTTTGGTACTTTAAGCACATTTTGATACCAATACTTTTGTACTTTTACTCAAGTACATTGTGTCATTATTGCGACCGTCAGGGAGCAGTTTACTATGAAAACCTCCACCGGCCGTCCGTCCGTCCGTCACACCTTTGTGACCATCAACAAACGTCACACCTTTGTTGATGTTTAAATCGAAGAGTCTTGGTCAAATACTTCTGTTGGTTTCTGCACTGATCATTTATACAATTCAGCTGTGTTTGCTCGTGTCATCATGATGAGGTCATAAATCAGCCATGCCCAAATATAGATTTTACGGGTTTACATGCTTACTCAGTTATTCGTTATGTGAAAGTCCTATGACGTCTATGATATCTGACATCATCATACATACATTCCCTTTTATGCCCATACATGGAGATCCCCTCTGTAGAACCAGCCACTGACATCACTGTAATGTCAGGGGAACCAAATCCCTTTTATGCCCATATATGGAGATCCCTGTGATGCCAGGGGAACCAAATCCCTTTTATGCCCATATATGGAGATATGGAGATCCCCGTGTTGCCAGGGTAACCAAATCCATTTTATGCCCATATATGGAGATCCCTGTGATGCCAGGGGAACCAAATCCCTTTTACGCCCATATATGGAGATCCCTTATGTCATCAATATTAAGCCCATATCTGTGAATATATTTGGGTACCAGATGTCTCCATATATGGTTAAATGGTCCGATATACATCACTGGCCAGAAGACCAAGAAATGGTGCAACCTCGCCCTTTGCTTTTCTCCCTATAGGCATCTTACTGGTAGGTAGTTTAATGAGGAATGCAGTATGGTGGTAGGTAGGTAGTTATGGCCTTTGATGTAAGATTTTCACTTTCTAGGATAACTATATTTGCTATTCCCAGATGATGACCTTTTAGGGTACCCCTCATGCCCATATATGGAGATCCCCAGGCTTTACTAATTAACATAAGTTTTATGCCCATATATGGAGATCATTGTCCCAATGTCATCAGATATATGGGCATAAATGGACACAGGCAAACTAGATGGGCTGTATGGATATCCAGATGTGTGATGTAAGTGTTTTATTCCAAATGTGGCACCCCACAGACATATTTCCAGAAACAAAATCCCTTTCATGCCCATATATGGAGATTTCTGATGTCATCAATCCCAGGCCCTGTAAAAAACATGGTTGCTATGGTATGAGCAACTTATGTCTCCATATATGGAGATTCAACTTCAATGAGTAACCATGGCAAACTGTCAACTGCCCGTATGTCTTGATAATTGGTAAAACAAACTTTTGGCCTATTTGTGGAGATAAGCGACCAACGGTCGCTTATCTCCCGATTAGGGAGTCTTACTGGTTATTATGTCAGATTGGTGTGGTTTCCAGGCTATAGGCTAAGGAGAGATGGAGGAATGTACATTATTGCACATTATGCAATATAACATATTAATATTATCCATGTTATGCAGCTATATGTAAACATTAGTGCACCGCCTTGATAAACATGAAAACATCATTACATGGTTACCAATAGCATTAACCACATGAACCCCAGCTATGACCATTCTGGGGGAAATAAGCAAAAGAAAAATCTACAAGCTCACAACGCGTCGTATTTTTGGTGAAGATATATTTATAATGTGTTTCTGGTGACAGAAAAAAAGGCAGGGTGGCATGCAGACATACAGACAGGCAGGCAGTGGTGTAAAGTAATTTCCAATTTCCAATACTTTTACTTCTACTCCACTACATCTCAGATACAAATACTGTACCTTTACTCCACTACATGTATATGAAAACATTACTAGCTACTAGTTACTTTTAAGAAATACAGGTAAATTATTTTTTGCGACCGAAGGTCGTTGTGACTGAAGGTCGCATATACTCTGAAGAACCGTGTCACTTGAGTGTCCTTCCTTCCTTCCTTCCTTCCTTCCGTATCCTCGTGACCGTCTTTCCGTATCCTCTGTGATGTCAGTGTGATGTCAGCGAGTTGTGACATCACTTCCTGTACAGGGCGGCTACACGAAATGTGGATAACACTATATATGGAGATAGTCCAGTCCTCAAGTCATATGGGACTACCGTCATAGAAAGTAGCCATTGTTAGGCCGGAGTCATTGGCTGTCTAAACATGGAGATGTGGATAACACTATATATGGAGATAGTCTAGTCCAATATGTCATATGGGACTACCGTCATAGGCAGTAGCCATTGTTAATCCGGAGTCAATGGCTGACTGTCTGTAGAGGAAGTGATGTCACATGACATACTTTTTATGCCCATATATGAGTCCTAACATGGAGATGTGGATAACACTATATATGGAGATAGTCTAGTCCAATATGTCATATGGAACTACCGTCATAGACAGTAGCTATTGTTAGGTCGGAGTCAATGGCTGTCTGTCTGACTGTCTGTACAGGAAGTGATGTCAGATCATGTCACATGACATACTTTTTATGCCCATATATGAGTCCTTCTGTACCACATCTCCATGTTTAGGCAAACTCCACACAGAAAGGCCCTATCGCCAACCCAACCTAGTTATATTATAAAACATACATTAACCACTTCAGCTCTATTTACAACAAGCTCAACGCGTTGCATTGCGACGCGTTGTGAGCTTGTAGAGCTGCTATGTTCAAACATTTTGTACTTTTACTTTTGGTACTTTAACACCTTCCAAGCCAAGGGGAGCCCCTTAATGTTAAAACCGTACCATATCGCACTTCCCCCCAGGTCCCCTCAGCCACGTCGTACTTAATCGGACTTTGTCTTTAAAACCGTTATAAAAGATTTTGATCCGAAAATCGGCGATCGTCTAGCCTTCCCTGGCCCTCACTCGAGCATTCATAGCTCACCCAGGCCGTACATGAAGCAGAGGTGACGTCATGGTCCTATCCTTGTCCAAGCAGCTCTCCCAGCCATTTGTTTGCTGTTTGCAGACTCTAGCTTCTACTGCAGCCATAGTTGCAGCTATGCAGGCGAAACTTCTCAGTGTTGTTCTTCAATCACACATGGATTATTTGCGGGGACATTTACGTGAATGGATCGCGCACGCGAAACGCACGGAGACATCGTTGATCGGCCAAAACGTCCATTCTATCCCAACGGAGATCGAGAAAAACATGGTGAGTTACTGCCCTGGGGGAAAAAAAAAAAAGAAAAACAACGCCGCTGTCCAAGATGGAGGGGCGGCGGGCTCGTGTTTATAAACATAATATTATGTCTCAGATCACAATACAATGATAGAAATTTCATGGCTAATCCACCAACCACCATTCTATTTCGGACTGCAACGTGTTAAAGGGGAAGACGACCCATTTTCAATATTGAACTATGTCATTAATATACCTTAGAGGAGTTGTGTGGAAATTTAAAAAAAAAATCCCCCTCTTCTGTGTGGCCTATAACTGGAGGATTGATTTTGGGGTTTGTATTGCAAATCACAACTTGATGACATCACACATTGTACTTTACAATACAAACCCCAAAATCAATCCTACAGTTCTAGGCAACACAGAAGAGGGTGAACTTTTTTTTCCCCCACACAACTCCTCTAAGGTATATTAATGAAATAGTTCAATATTGAAAATGGGTGGTCTTCCCCTTTAAGTTAATTTTGATGCCAACATGTTCATACTTTTACTTTTATAACTAGAGCACAGCTGCTGATCTTATCTCTTCATCAGGTGGTTTTACTTCTTGCTGACAGGAAGCTAAAGATGAATATAGATATCTGCGGCGTAGATAAACAAGCTGCTCATTTGCACTCTTCCTGCCTGGGTGCTGTAATGCAGGGGTTTTCAAAGTGGGTGACGGGGCACCCTGGGGTGCCGCGATGCCCGTCCAGGGGTGCCGCGAGATAATTTGATAAGATTTGGAAATTCATCAATATCACTTCACTATGCTTAGTAAAACAGACCTGATTTGCACTGTACTTGATGAGTTCTTTTTTCCATCTACGACAACTCTCTTCACCAAAAATAGCAGATCTACAAACTCACGTTGTGATGCGTTGTGAGCTTGTAGATCAGCTGTTTTTGGTGAACCTTTCCACCTGAATAGGCATGATGGGATTCAAGTGATTAAACGTCAATTACGTTATTTTCAGTCAGTTCTGAAGAAACGGATATTTCTCCAATATGATGTAAGATTAAAACAAAATAATAATAATAATAATAAAATAACAGTGTAACTCAGGTGTGCCGTGGATGAAAGAGTTATTTGCAAGGGTGCCCTGAGTCAAGAAAGTTTGAAACCCCCTGCTGTAATGCCATGTCAGACATGGAATACATGGAGGAGCTCCATAATGCAGCCAGTATCATGACCACTATCATTACCAGTGGCGGTTGGTACCTATATTGCGCCCTAGGCGAGGTAGTATAGCGCCGCCCTATGGCCGTGCGAAGCGTGGCCGGAAAAATCTTTCCGGCGGCAGAACCATTTTGGGCTTAATATAATAGGGTTTATAAAAGCATGATCTGACTGTCTAAGTCTTACCTTGGGCTGGTCAGGAGAAATGGTTCTTTCACAGTCACGCACAGTGAGACAAGACTATATAGTTCCTATATCCTGGCTGAAAGAGGTCTGTGTTTTGTAGAGGAAACCATGTTTTTCTTCTTCTTCATGCGCCCCCTCAAAGTGGCGCCCTGGGCGAGTGCCCCGCTAGCCCCCCCTGCAGGCCGCCTCTGATCATTACCAAGCTACCTAACCCTGTAATGCCATGTCACACCATAGACTGTAACAGATATGGACGGTGGGAAGCCATTGGTTTCTATGCTGCGAAAATGAAGCTTTTTTGGGCCTGGGTGCCACCATCATTGTAGAAGTCAACGTTCATTGGTAGAAATGGTACCGTCTCGAATGCTATTGGCTGCCAACAGTCACATGCAAACCGCAGGGATACTTGGGAGACTGGTCAGAATAATCTCCTCTTGATCCACTTCTATAGTTCCAGTGTTGAGCCACGATCGCATCATTTTAACACAGCTGTTTATTATCTTACCACCGCTTGTTGTGGTCTCGTTCACATCGCTGACATATTTATCCAAACATAAACACGGACAACGAATGAATACAGGATGAATCCAGGATGGATTGTGTGTACTTAAAGTAGCCTATATATGTTCTTTTTATTTACATTATGGGGTAAAAAGAAATATAAAATATATATTTTAATCCGTATTCTTTTCCCTCTCCCCCCATAGCTGAGTGGTTAGTGTACATACCTAGGACTCCGGAGGCCTCAGAGGTCGCAGGTACGATTCCCCGCTCCAGCTATCACTGCTCCCCTTTAGTCCATGGGCCAGACGAGATGTCGGTATCAAAAAGGTGGCAAAGGTTATCATGCATTTTATAAAAGCTCTATATCAGTAGATTATATTTTGGTATGATAACCCTTTCTTAGACCCAGCTAAATTGGTGTTATCAGCCGCTAGAGTTGTTGTCCCATTAACTTTACATTACAGGAAAAAAAAGCTAAAAATGAATCTGCTTTAATTAGCATAAGAGGGGTCCAACTAGGGGGTTTTCATGATGCTGAATCCATCGCAAGCATCTGTTTTGCACAAAAAACATTCATTGGGCTAAAAACTGTCCCACAAGACTATGGTTTAGTGATGAGTCATCACTTTTCACACTGTTGTGGGGGGCGTTTTAGCCCCACGGATGTTTTTCGTGCAAAACAGATGCTTGCAATGGATTCAGCATCATGAAAACCCCCTAGTTGGACCCCTCTTATGCTAATTAAAGCAGATTCATTTTTAGCTTTTTTTTCCTGTAATGTAAAGTTAATGGGACAACAACTCTAGCGGCTGATAACACCAATTTAGCTGGGTCTAAGAAAGGGTTATCATACCAAAATATAATCTACTGATATAGAGCTTTTATAAAATGCATGATAACCTTTGCCACCTTTTTGATACCGACATCTCGTCTGGCCCATGGACTACTTCCCTCGCGCTCCTTGTGGGCAGCACTGGGTTCAGCTGGGTTAAGCTGAAAACTGAATTTCCCTTGTGGGATGATGTAGGTAAATTATTTTTCTCTTCCCCCTCAAAACTGAAACCTTTGCCACGGACATTGCCAAGTTTCACCACAGACACGAATGTCCGTGAGTCGTGACCCTGTACTGAGATGTACAAACCCTAGTGAGAACTTCATCACTGAAGCCTGCCAGTGAAACAGGTCTCTCAATGAGCCATGGCTCGATAGGGGGAAAAACCTGAGAAAGATGCCTTTGCCACATATCGTTATGCTGTTGGAGGTGGACCTTTTACAGACAGCCTGTCCTCTTTCATCCACATCACTGATGAAGTTTTAAAACAATCACACGAGAACCTGCATGGTCATCAGCAAGGCTGGTTTACGAATTTGCCAGCAAATGCCATTCATGGGAGCTTCATGTGATGGCTATGTGTGCTGTGATTGCTGTGGAGAGGGTGTGCTGGAAGTAAAATGTCCCTACAAATGGTTAGGGTCCTTTTCCTCATTAGCTCAGAGGACACAAAGTCCATCATTTCTGAAACCACAGCACACTTTTCCACATTGTCTCAGTCCATCTCAGATGAGCTCAGGCCCAGTACAGGGAAGGTATTCCTGGATGTTATTTACGTATGGCTTCCTCTAAGTATGGTAATGTCTTAACTTGGACCAGTCAATGCAGCAACTGACAAAGTGTTCCTAATTATTATATGTGTTTTAATATTATTCACATTATCCACAATGTCCAAATTTTTGGCGGATTGGGCTTGTAGTTTAAATACCAGATGCATACTTCTGCTGAAGTTGGGAATTTTGTCCAGATATTCAATTATGTAATTTATATCACATTAACTATATAGGCTAATTACATTAATTAAGAATTAATCTGTGTACATGATGCTGCCAGACATGTTGACTAAAGCCCCACAGACATGTACAATGCGGGCGATCCAGCATGTGGTAACAATTCTTCAAGACACCAATGACTCTCTCTGCAAATAACAACAAATAAAGTGGGTTGGCAATAGTAACTAGTAGTGATGCGCGGGCCGACCGCGGCACCCGCCAACCAGCCCGCGTTTCGGGTGGGTGGGTCAAGGTTTCAGACTCAATTGGCGGGCAGCGGGCAGGCGGGTTATCACCACTCTCATGTGCAAAAAATAAATAAGAATAATCACCTGTTCTTATTTGCCTTTTGTTGGCCTATAAGAATAAGAATACAAACGTTTTGAATACGAGCACGAGCGAGCGAGTTTTAAAACTTTTTTCTCAGAGAGGTTTCTCATTCTTTACGACTGCATCCGTGTCTTCCGATTAGGCCATTCAAAACCCCTCACAGACTCCACACTGGAGGCCATGTTCCTCCTAGCCTTCTACGGCTTCCTCAGGTGCTCAGAGTTCACGTCATCTAACTCCCGGTTCAATCCCGCTCGTCACCCCTGTTTATCCGACCTGTCCATCTCCAATTCAACCGCCATCTTCACACTCAAACATAGCAAGACAGACCAATACGGCAAATCCACCCCCATCTACCTATTCCGGTTAAACTCGTCCCTCAGCCCTCTCAAAGCGCTCGACCACCACCTAAGCATCCGCCACTCACAAAACGCTTCTCCCTCAGACCCCCTGTTTACCACAGAAACCAGTTCCGTCGCCACTCGGGAATGGTTCCATCACCATCTCCGCCAGGTTCTCACCAAAGCAGGTTATGACGCACAACACTTCTCCGGTCACTCATTCCGCATAGGCGCAGCATCCACGGCCTCGCGGAAAGGCGTCCCCGAACACACAATCCAAACCCTCGGCCGATGGACGTCACAAGCATACCACAGGTACATCCGTTCTGATACCCAAGATCTCCTCCAAGCACACTCTGTTCTCGCCTCGTAATCGCAGCACATCTCTTTTGGGGTCTTGGTCGGCCACGAAAGACCAGTGACCACGGGCCCCATAGCCAAAACACCCAGGGCTTGCCCCCCTAACCTCCCCGCCCCCCGCCCACTACTCTCCCTTCGTTTCCCTCGCCACCCTCAAACACTGCTCGCCCTCCGCCCTATCCGGCCTCCCATCCTTCCCCTCCTCCCTGCCATTCACCCAATTCAGAGACCCTTTATGCCACCTCGCCACCTATCTCTCGCCCCCCGCCATCCCTCGCCCCTCCCCTCTTCTAGCCCACCCTTCCTAAGCCGCCCACGCCCCCTACTCTTCCTTCGGTTCCGCGCTTTCCCTGCCCCCTTCACCAAGCGCCCATCGTAACCGCCCTCCCCCTCCCCCCGCCCGACAGCCCCTCGCCCTCAGCCCGACAGCCCCTCGCCCTCAGCACACTAACCATACCATTCCCTCCACAGTAATAACTAACTAATGCATTTCCATTTCCACTGTACATTCTTTCAATAAATACAACCAATCTGCATTATTGTTTCATGGTGTGGTCTTTACTAGTGAAAACCACATTATTTTTGCCTCGTTTTAGGATAGTTACGGAAATGTTTGGGCTGGGCGGCCACTAAGTGGAGAGGGCCAATCCTTCAGTAGCACCGGCCCACAGAGCAGAGAGACATCGCTTGATTGGCCCACTGGCTTGTCTATCATCTGAATACCGACCTATCACAGGCTACTGTGACCCAGTAGTCCTCCCGAAACATATAACAGCTATACAAGCCCACAAGGCGGCGCTGCCTCGACGCGCTGTGGGCTTGTAGATCTTCTGTTTGCGCCGGTTGTGGTGGTCCGGTCTGGTCCAAGATGCCCCAGTCCGGCCCTTTATGTCCCAGTCCCAGTCCGGCCCTGTCACTGATAAAAATGGTCTGAAAACCTACCTTTTAACAAAGCGTTTTCTTCATTTTCGTGGACCTTTTTTCTCTCATGCCCTGATTCTTGCCTAGTTTTTAAATTGACCCTTTAGCCTAGCAGCGTCCCATGTAATTGTTTGGTTGACTTTGCTGGTTTTATGCCATGTTTTGGAGCGGTGCTAGGCGCTCCAATCATAGACTGTAAAAAATGTGGACGGTGGGAACCGTCACGTGACCCATTGTTTGGTTTCTATCAAAGCGAAAACATTGTGTGCTAGTACCAAATTGGAATGCTATTGGCTGCAAACAGTCACGTGCAACCGCAGGGATACATGGGACATTGTCTTGAGCTTGCCGAAAATAACGCAAACGAAGATGAATCATCACAAGCCTATGAGGACAAGCCCCTCCTGTAAACATCATACCCTGTTTTGCAATTATAACATAAATTGGACCATATTTTCACAAAACGCATATCATGGTGAGTGAAACAAAGCTTTAAACTAGCGACAGGAACCATAAAGTATTTATGACAATGTTTATTAAGGTAAGAAAATCAAGTTCAGGGGAAATTAATGGAATCCTATGGAGAACATGTTGCTTTTGGTACCAGAACAGCGCCAATCATAAGAACTTTTAGTTCTGTGTTTGCTTCATTTTAAAACCGGACAACTGGACCCCTGGATCCAATGTCCTTGTGTGTTTGTTCATGTGTTCATGTCCATGTGTGTAAACATTGTGAGCTTGTAGATCTGCTATTTTCAAAGCATTTGCATAAGTTTGAAAACTTGACATGGAACATTCTGCATAATAATTAAGTGTGCCTGCCATGCAATGGCAAAACACTTATTGTAATCCGCCATACTTAATAATAATCACGTCGCCAAATTTCGGCTCGTAATAACTGCCGCAAGATTTACGCCACCGCCGCAATATATACATCAAAAAAAAAAATTTCGCAAAAATTTTTTTTTTCTCAAACATTTTTTTTTTCTCAAAAATTTTTTTTTTCTCAGATTTTTTTTTTCTCAAAAAAATTTTTTTTCTCAAAAAAAATTTTTTTCTCAAAAAATTTTTTTTCTCAAAAAACTTTTTTTTTTCTCAAAACACTTTTTTTTCTCACAAAACAATTTTTTCTCAAAAAACTGTCGTTAAAGTGCGACCCGTGATAACGGCCAAAAATGCGCCAAAACGCCACTAATTAGTCGAAATGGCTGTGGGTGGTGTCATATGAAGAACCATAATGTTAAAGCTTATGCAAAAAATGCTAATGTTAAAAAATGTAACGCTAATGCTAACACCAACCGCTACACAAGGTTGCACAGACTTAGCGAGCTGCAGGCACACTTAAAGCTATACTGTGTAAGATGCTCAACTAGTGGTCAGTAGCCCTATAGCAAACCGCGGTCGCGTTCGCGTCTTTCGCCCGTTTTTCGTACCTTCACACCCCCACGTCTGCCTCCACAACGCCGAGAGCTATCTTTAGATGGGTCCCTGGTTCCTGTGCGTTCAGGCATTCCGGAGAAACTGACTACTTCACCCTGCCTGGTAGGCGAGATTACCTTTTGAGTAAAGAGACACACGGGCGACTACAAATATGGCGACCCCACTTCAAGATGCGCTGTGATTGGCCGGTAGTGTACCATGTGTGCATGATCGGCGATGTGATTGGGCAACGTATACACAACGTATACAGATGATGCAGATTACGTCATTTTGGCGCGAAATCCGGTCCACGGCCAGGATCATAGAAAACATATAAAGAGAAGGCTTCAGAAGCTGAAAATAACGGAGTGGGTGTTCTAAAACTTTAGCGATTTAACAGTTAGGACAATTTTAAGATTTGTTTTATAAAAAAAGTTACATGGTACAACTTTAAAATTTCTTGGAAATTTTCTTTTCTAGTTAATTAAGTGTGCCTGCTATGCAATAGCAGAACACTTATTGTAATCCGCCATACTTAAGTCAGTCAGTCAGTCAGTCAGTAAGTAATGTTCTTGCAAATTTCTGCTCGTAATAACTGCCGCACAATTTACGCCACCGCCGCAATATATACATCAAAACGTGCGGCTCGGCCGGGAATGGTGTGCTATTACTTTTCTTTCCGATCCGCGATACGATTGCGATGTAATTCGCAAAAAACGACGCCCAAAAACCCCATTGACTTAGAATGGGGGACTCCGAAAAAAACCCAGAAACTTTGGCGCCACATAACTCTGCCATACTTTTGCCTAGCAACGTGATTTAAACTTTAAAATGCACACACAACTTTGGTCTTTTTCCGGCCAATAGGGATGAGCTGTAATTGATTAAGCCCCGCCCCCTCTGTAACAGGAAGTGCCTCTATAACTCATGAACCGTTTGTCGTACAGACTCGCGGCTGGTGTCATAATTTTTTTTTTTCTCAAATTTTTTTTTTCTCAAATTTTTTTTTTCTCAAAAAAATTTTTTTCTCAAAAATTTTTTTTTCTCAAAAATTTTTTTTTCTCAAATTTTTTTTTCTCAAAAACGTTTTTTTCTCAAAAATGTTTTTTTCTCAAAATTTTTTTTTTCTCAATTTTTTTTTTCTCAAATTTTTTTTCTCAAAACATTTTTTTTCTCAATTTTTTTTTCTCAATTTTTTTTTTCTCACATTTTTTTTTCTCAATTTTTTTTTCTCAAATTTTTTTTTTCCTCAAAAAAATGTTTTTTTCTCAAAAAACTTTTTTTTTTCTCAAAAAACTTTTTTTTTCTCACAAAACTGTCGTTAAAGTGCGACCCGTGATAACGGCCAAAAATGCGCCAAAACGCCACTAATTAGTCGAAATGGCTGACTTCCTGTTTGGTTTCTGATTGGCTGCTGGCCTTGTGACGTGGGTAGAGCTGCGAGGGCCCGGTCATCGCTGCTTGCAGCTTTAATTCATTAATCGTCCATGACCTTAATTGGGGCCTATTTCGCCAAACAGGAAGTGCCCCTCACCAAACAGGAAGTGACCCTTGATCTCCTGAACCGTTTGTCATACAGACACGCGGGTTGCGTCAAATGACAAGATTAAGAGTCCTTAAACTTAATTGGGGCCTATTTCGCCAAACAGGAAGTGCCCCTCACCAAACAGGAAGTGACCCGTTTTCTCGTGAACCGTTTGTCGTACAGACATGTGGGTGGTGTCATATGAAGAACAATAATGTTAACGTTTATGCAAAAAAATGCTAATGTTAATAACGCTAATGCTAACACCAACCGCTACACAAGGTTGCACAGACTTAGCGAGCTGCAGGCACACTTAAAATTTCTTAGAAATTTTCTTTTCTAGTTAATAATAATAATGATCCCACAAATTTGGAGCCGTAATAACTACCGCACGATTTATGCCACCACCGCAATATGTACATCAAAACGTGCGGCTCGGCCGGGAATGGTGTGCTATTACTTTTCTAAGAGAAAAGTTGTATCGTTTAATTGATATTAATTTATTAGTGAATTAATTTTACCCATTGACTTATAATGGGAATCGCAAAAACTCACATTCAATATTTTTTTTCTCGCAAACCATAGGGGCTACAGTTTCAAAACTTGGAGAGGAGATTTATAATGATATCAAGGATTAAATGAAAAATAATTTCGTCAGTTGGCCTCATGGTGGCGCTATAACAGTCCACTTTACCTTTCGGCCTGTAACTCTTGAACCGTGGGTCGGAAAATTAAAATTCCTTTTTCCCTGGATTCCTTGGGTCATGACGCATCTCCTCATATAGGCCACGCCCATTTGCGTCAGGATAGATTTTCCGCCATTTTGAATTTTCTTCAAAACACACTTTTTGCTCCTTTTCCTACATATTTTCTCAAAAATCGATACACACGATCTATGCACTCATGCGATAAACATATTTAAACGATATTTTGATAGTCCATACCGTTCTTCTGTAACAGGGTTCCAAAGTTAGCGGGAGGAGCCCGTTTTGTAAGAAGTAGCCATAAATCACGAACGAAACATCCAGTCAACACCAAATTTTAACCACAAGTGGGGGGCGCTATACTGAACATATACCCAAAAGCATTTCCACTTCGACCCATAGGGGGCACCACAAACGCGCAAAACGTAACCGTTTCATGCCAAAACGTGTTTTTCAGGGGGAACGACCCTCTCAAAACGAAACACAAACGATCTCGGGAGCGACGGGACAACGTAATCGCCTTGCGGAACTTGTGGGAGGAGCCTATTTCTTAAAAACAAGAAACCATATTGCTAATGCTAACACATGCTAATGCTAACAAATGCTAATGTTAACACATACAAGGTTGCACACACTTAGCGAGCTGCAGGCACACTTAAAATTTCTTCGAAATTTTCTTTTCTAGTTACTTCTACTTTTGGTACTTTAAGTACATTTTGATACCAATACTTTTGTACTTTTACTCAAGTACATTTTGTCATCATTATTATTATGTGAGATTGGTGTGGTTTCCAGGCTATAGGCTAAGGACAGATGGAGGAATGTACATTATTGCACATTATGCACATGCAATATAACATATTAATATTATCCATGTTATCCATCAATATGAAAACATTAGTGCACCGCCTTGATAAACATGAAAACATCATTACATGGTTACCAATAGCATTAACCACATGAACCCCAGCTATGCCCATTTTGGAGGGAAATTAGCCCTATTCACAGCCCGCCAACTCAGAGCAAATTTCTCCGCAACTTCCTGGTGCTGACGTCAGTTTAGAAGGGTAAAATATCACAGAAACAAATCATTATTTTGAACGGTAAAGTAAATTATAACGCTTTGTGCCTGTTACTATCTTAGTGTTCTTGTTCATGCTAGCCGTATTTTATACTGTACTATTCCGGAAATTGCATTACATTTGCGATTTCTGTGGGCTTAGCAGGGTTTCACCCCTCCAAAATGTGACTTCAGCACCGGGGGGATGCTGAGTGGGCGGGCCGTGAATAGGGCTTATAAGCCAAACAATATCAGATCTACAAGCTCACAACGCGTTGCATTTTTTTTGAAGAGATATTTATAATGTTTTTTCTGGTGACGGGGTGACAGGGTGGCATGCAGACAGACAGTCATAACTACGCCACATGTTCAGCTCATCTTATCTCTTCATCAGGTGGTTTTACTTCTTGCTGACAGGAAGCTAAAGATGAATATAGATATCTGCGGCGTAGATAAACAAGCTGCTCATTTTGCACTCTTCCTGACTGGGTGCTGTAATGCCATGTCAGACATGGAATACATGGAGGAGCTCCATAATGCAGCCAGTATCATGATCGCTATCATTACCAAGCTAGCGTATAAGCTAAGGGAAGGATTTAGGAGCACAGCCTATGACATCCAGGAGAAGCAACGACGTGGAGGCAAAACCAAAGCTCTTGTTGAGTTTGTTAAACAGGCGAGCAAAGATTGCATCACAGCCACTGTTTGGGGAAATCAAAGACACCTCCCCATCCAGAGGACAAGTTAAGACACCTCCCCATCCAGAGGACAAGTTAAGACACCTCCCCATCCAGAGGGCAAGTTAAGACACCTCCCCATCCAGAGGACAAGTTAAGACACCTCCCCATCCAGAGGGCAAGTTAAGACACCTCCCCATCCAGAGGACAAGTTAAGACACCTCCCCATCCAGAGGACACGTTAAGACACCTCCCCATCCAGAGGACAAGTTAAGACACCTCCCCATCCAGAGGACAAGTTAAGACACCTCCCCATCCCTGAGAACAAGTTAAGACACCTCCCCATCCTGTGTTCAAACCGTTCTATGAGTTCTAGAGCTGTCCTGTGTTCTAGAGAACCGTTCTATGTGTTCTAGTGCTGTCCTGTGTTCTAGAGAACCGTTCTATGAGTTCTAGAGAACCGTTCTATGTGTTCTAGAGTTTAGTCAGTGGATATTATTAAAACCTGGGAATACATTCTAGTCGGGGGCCTTAGGGAGATAGAATGGTCATTTCGTGCTAATCAGTCTAAAAGCGGCAAATTTTTCACACATGTAGCCCAGGGCATGCTCTAATGATTTAGCTAGGGTGTCCGAATTTGCGACCCTCGGGGTCGCCACAGTGGCAAAATCAAGTTGGGCTCCCATCGACTTTCTATACAAGAGGAAAATACCCAGAAAAACATTTTTTTCTGGGTATTTAAGTAGGATGTGAGTGGTCTAACTATAGGGGTTTCCATTATGCTGAATCCATTGCAAGCATTTGTTTTGGACAAAAAACATTTGTTGGGCTAAAAATGGCCCCAGAAAATGATGGTTTAGTGAGGAAGTAGCCTTCCCTAACACAGGCTGATTTTGGTCTAGAGGGGGCGGATCCACCGGCTGAAAACAGCCGCTGGATCCTATTGGTTCACAATCTGTGCCATGGCCCGCCTCCCACTTCCTATGCCAGAAATTGCAGCAGGTTACCCCAGGCTTTTATTTTTCTTCCTATCACCAAAATAATAGGAAGAAAAAGGAAGTGATTGTCATCACTTTTCACAGTTTTCTGGGGCCATTTCTAGCCCAAGGAATGTTTTTTGTGCAAAACAAATGCTTGCAATGGATTCAGCAAAATTTTGCCAAATGTGCTTTAACTGGAGAACCCCCCCCCCCCCACACACCCTGATGAGCACTAAGAGTTGAGGCATTACATTTAGTATAACAGGGTTCTATTGTGAAAATAGCTGATCTATATGCTTACAACAGCGTTTCTGAGCATGTACATCGGCTATTTTCACAATTTCTGCCTCTAATATTTGGCCAGTGTTTAATTTATAATTTTAGGGGTATTAAAAAGTCCTTAAATTGTCACTTTAGAAAATTGCAGGTACCCTCTATTCACCTTTTTCCTGGCCCTCTCCATGGAGGCAGATTGCCTTTTACAGAGGGCGCTAGAGAGTTTTTCTCTGTGTGCTGCTTCAAAAACATCTTTTCACTTCCTCCCAAGTAAGGAAGTGACATAGAATTGTCTGTTGCCAAAGAAATAAACCCAACAGAAGCAACTAGACTCAGGTTTACTACTTTACATTTGCATTAATAGCAGATCAGCAAGCTCACACAGAGCTTGTATATTTGCTATTTTAAACATAGAGGAAAAACTAAAATATTTTGAATATTGTTGAAACATTTTAACAACATAATGTGTGGCGGCCCCTGGCACCACATATTTTCAAATTGCTTATTATAAGCAGACATGGCAACACAGGTTCATTCAGAGCCCAGAACGCCAACCACTGACACTTTAATGCAAGGACAACAGGAAACCAAATGATGTTTTTCAGGCTAGCTTTTTCAGCCTCCGCCTCTTTCAGGATATGAACAGGAAGCCGGGGGCGGGGTCAGGAATATGGTGAATACACTTAAACTTTATGTTGGTTTGTTTACTAATGACCCCCCTGGGGGTCCCGACCCTCAGGTTGAGAACCACTGAACCACTGCTCTACAGCAGTGGTTCTCAACCTGTAGAGCAGATCTACATGCTCACAGTTTACAATAGAACCGTGTTATAAAATGTAATGCCTCAACTTTTAGTGCGGGGGGGGGGGGGGGGGGGGGGTCCCAGGTAAAATATGATATAATGATATTTTGGGGTCTGAAAAGTTTGAGAACCACTGAGAGGAAACATGAAACTCCTGCTCTTACCTCTTCTTAACAACTTGGGAGCCAAACTCGTTCAGGGACGAGTTATGGCCACTAGGTGTCCCCCTGCCAAAAGGAGTTATCTCGTTGACAGACGAGGCAGCATAGGGTTAACTGTACAGGCTGCTGGCTGCCCTCTGAATGACCTGAGTCCATTACGTAACCCCGCAGCTGCAGGCAGTGAGAGAGGCAGAAAATGGCGGAGGCAGCTTACATTGCTTCACATTCTACTTTGAAACATAAGAAGGGCTTTATCTAGGAATGAGATGAATAGAGCGCCAGGGAAGGAGAGATCTGATTGTTTTCACGGCGACACTTTACCGCGATGGTCGGCCCCGTTTTGGATTATAGTTTCGCGAGCTTTTGTAAACAAAGGGATTATCTTCCTCAATCGTCAGTGGACACTCACGTGCACACGCACGAAGCTTCCGAGGCACTTCAAAATAAAGCGTAAGTGAACGACGGCAGCAGCAAAAGCTAGAAATGTTAGACACCTTGGCTTCCGTTGTGTTAATGGAGACTCATGTTAACTCCATTGTTCCTCTGTTGATTGATGTTTCTTCATAATATTATAATAATATCCTCTTATTTCTATAAAGTCTTTCTTATTTAGGACACAAAGTTTCATCCAGCTCAATATGACATCATTTATTGTTGTGGATGAAGTTAGACTGTAAAGAATGTTTTTGATCAAAACAAACCAAGTACTGTTTTCAAAATGGAACCCAACCCACCTCACTTCCTGTTAAACTTTTCGTTCTACTTCCTGGAACTACTTGCTGCTTTTTAGCCAACAGCTCCCCCTATGGAGTGCAGCCAGTACTACACTGAAGTTACTACTAACCTTTTTTCTGCAAAGAGCTTTGGTGTAGAAGGAACAAAAAGAGCAGACCAAGTACAGAGCCAACGGTCAAAGTATTGAGAGTTCAAGTGGTTAAATGTCTGAAAAGACACATTCACACGAATCCAACATGTTCGTAATAGAAGAGCTTGTAGATCTGCTTTTTAAAATGCCTGTCTTCAACAGGGGGTCCGGGACCCCTAGGGGGTCCTCAGAGTTACTACAGGGGGGCCACCAAATCTTTGTGATAGGACCATCCTTTTAAATGAATAACGTGAACCATCGCATCAGTATTCTGAGGAGAACTTTAGAAAAAATAGCAGATCGTCTATTTTCGGCAAATAGGTTTGATGTAGAGGTCAAAAAGAGCAGACCAAGTACAGAGTGAAAGGCCAAGTTAACACAAATCCAACATAGACGGATGACAGTGCTGTCAAGTCTATGATTTTATCTATGAAATCAATGAAAATCTGCATCACACATAGTGATGACTCATCACTAAACCATAGTTTCGTGGGGCCATTTTTTGCCCAAGGAATGTTTTTTTGTGCAAAACAAATGCTTGCAATGGATTCAGAATCATGAACAACCCCTAGTTTGACCCCTCACATGCTGCTTAACCCTTAAGTTCTGTTCAGATTCACTACACCTTCGTTCTGTTCGGGTCATTTTGACCCGGGGGATATTTGGTTTAAAAAAAACAACACTAATATACATTTTAACTTAACAAATCATCATGATACATTGACTTTGACTCAATACCAAACAATTCATATGATATATATGGTAAATGTTTGCATTTCTGCTTTGCTATATCACATTAAACACTGAAAGAGCTAGGCGTTTTTACTGATTTAGCTGAAATTCATGTAAAAAAAACTACTTTATTTAATACTGGGCAATATTGCTCATGCTTTTAGGAAACAATGAAAATCAGACAATGTTTTTATGAACTTTTTTTTTTTTTTTTTTTACATGCCCATTAATTGAATACTTGTGGTTCAAGAACAGGACATCATTCTCACATAGAGCTGGACACACATGTGAACACACATGAACGTCACATATGAATATACACTTGAACGTATAGACTAGGACAGAGGTTTTCAAACACTTTGGTCTCAGGGCACCCCTGTAAACATCATTTTCATCCACAGCACCCCTGAATTACAGTGTTATTTTACAGCACCTTATGTTTATGTAAAATAATGTAAAATTTCCCCTAAGATACAGTACAGTCACAGGAAAACTTCATATAAGTGAGGGGTGAGGGTGAGGGGTGAGGGGTGAGGAGGGGAGGGGTGAGGAGGAGAGGGGGTGAAGGGTATGTGTGTGTGTGTGTGTGTGTGTGGGGGGGGGCGATAGGAGGGGGAAGGAGGTGAATTTGTGTCTGTGTTAGTATACATGCTTTATTTTATTTCTGTGCATCTGGGGTGGCGGGGGGGGAGGGAGGGAGGTGGGGTTGGGTTGGGGGGTTTGGAGGGGAGGAGGGCGTAAGGGTGAGGTGAGGGGGGTTGGAGGGGCAGGGGTGGAAGGGGTTAGGGGGTGATTGTGTATCTGTGTTTGTACATGATTCCTTGTATTTCTGTGCATCAGGGGAGGGGGGGTTAGGTGTGTGTGGGGGGGGGGGGGTGAGGAGGGGGGGGGGGGGGTTTCGGAATAGGGCTTCGGAAGGGGGGTGTTAGAAGTGGGGGTGACTGTGTGTCTGTGTTTTGGCATAATACTGTGTATTTCTGTGCATCTGTGCTTCCCGGGTCAAAATGACCCGAACAGCACTTAAGGTTCAAAAAATATGAGGGGGGTGTAGCATGGGTGCAGTGCAAAAATATTTTTTTTACATGTTCATCTCAGAAGAATCTTTAAGGCCAGTGAGTTTCAGGTGGAAAAAATGTAAACTTCTACCTTTATTTTCCAAATGAAAATGTAAAACGGGTCAAAATGACCCGAACAGAACTTAAGGGTTAAAGCATATTTATTTTGGTGTATTTTATCCTGTATAGTTAATTTAATGGGGCCCCAACTTTCAGCAGCTGTCAAGGATTCTCCTGGGGAAAATGAATTTCAGTCTTTGTGAGATGTGTTACTAGACACCTTTAAAAACACTTTTGGTAAGGAATTTATTCCAGGATATGACACTATTTCTGAAGATATGCCCCGACTATCAACGTGAACGCGAACGTTGACTTTGGCCAAGTCAGTGAGTCAGCAAGTCAGTGGATTGGAATTGGGCCATAGTGCCTGACTGAAGTGGAAAACTGAGCTGCCCAAAAAAGTGAACAAAACAAACAAATAATATTAAACTCAGGACACAAGGAGGGTACTTTATAACAGTCATACAAATAGAGAAGGCATGTGTCAGTGGAATGTCATTCTCTGAAGTCAGATTGGAACTAGTTTGTTATTGTTAAGTGCATGCATAGTAAACAATATATTGTATATAAATATAGGCCCATAATACGTTTTTATACAGGTTTCACTCACACCAGACAGACAGAATTTCCATATCCTGCCTGTCATTCCAATCCTTTTCAGCTGCAATACCAAAAAGCCCTTTGTTGGCAAAGGGGCGCTATTGAGGCATTTAGTCTGTCTAGATTAAATAAAGGCCACAAGGAGGGGGTGGTACTCCTCATGCTTACATAAGCATGAGGAGACTGTGAACAACAGACCCAAAAACCAGAAACATTCGAAAAATGTTAAATTCATGGTGTTTCCCCTTTAACTCTTATTCTGCTTTGGACGTTCCTGTTCGCCCCAATTCTCGAGAGTGAGCCGCGCCAATACGGCCGTTCGTTCGTTTACCTTGTTGATGTCCTTAAGCTGATGAGGGGTCGCGCCGCCGTGTACTGTAATCACATGGCGAGCAGTGATGGTCTTAAAAATCCATTATGCGTTAACATCAACGGAGACCAATTCTCTTCCGTGTTGATTTTCTCTGGCCCTGGGGCTTTGTGGCCAATGTGTGTTCCCAATCTATGGCAAGACGGAACGGCCAAATTCACATTAATGGCATTACGCCGCCCTCTGCTGCCTGGTCTGTGAAAGTGCAGACCAGGCTGGCAAAAAAGGCAAAAAAAAAAAAAGTCTATCAATCTACTATAACGTTGCAAAGGTAAGCCGCTTTTTGATGGCACCAGACCCAATAAATAAATAAATAATCTGGCAGTAGGAGAGTTAAGACCTGAGGCTGATTCCACAAACAGCTTCTGAATAAACGGTTCTCACATTTTCAAGATTTCTTCAATAATGTTCAAAATTAGCAGATATACAAGCCTCGTACAAGCTGCTATATTTGAGCGGTTCTAGCCGCTCCTATAGACCGCTTTTTTACCAAAACTATGATGTCACAAATGATGATGACATGAGTTCGCTAGACCAATGAAACACTTCGATTCTGTTGATCTGTCCATGATCATAGTCACAGAGGCACTCGATTGGTCACCCTGATTTAGAACGCATTTAGGCCGCGTAAAATACGTCATAACGCGTTAAGGCAGCGTAAAATACATCATAAAAAATTATTGAGCGGTGCTAACCTTGAATTTCAAAATTATATTAGATGAATATCACTTATAAGCGATAAAATAACCACACTTTTAGAAAGACTGTGGAAAATCTTACAGGTTATAAATGATAGGCAGCTAATACAAGTTTAAAATACAAATGAACAGACTTTGAAAAACTAAAATATTCATCTTCTGGCCTCTTCTCGCCTCTCTGGGGGCCTCTCTGGAGGTCAATAAGGTCACTTATCATTACACTATGACACTCTTACAAGCTACAATCCGTAGCTTGGTCAACTAACTGATGAGAAATGACAATAAAGACTTATATAGTCTGAGCAGACCTCTAGACTGACATCATACACAACAAAAATAATATTGCCATGCATGCCTATCAACACTGATTTGCGCAGAAATTAGTTTGCACCGCTCACTTCGCACGGGTGCGATTTTTAAATAGCCAACAACACAAACATCTAAAATGACCGGTATGAATGGGTTATAGCTGATTAGTGATTATACAATATCTCTATATGAATGGGTTATAGCTGATTAGTGATTATACAATATCTCTATATGGGGGACATGAATGAGAGTTTTACTAGTGTTGACATCTATTATCTTATCTTCATAGTCCCTGGAATCCACTTTGAGAACCACTGATCTATAATAACCTTTTCTCTGTAAACTTATTTTCTGTAAACCCAAAGTCCACTGAGTTCAATGGACTTTTTCTGTCCCTTTTCTGATTGGACAACATAACGTCCAATCAGACAGGATTGGACATGCTTCACGTGACATCACATAATGTAATATAAAGTAAGACAGAATTCATCAGGAACATTTTTTGGCTACAGGCTTAAACACACACAGCTACCTGCCTACGCAGCCGAACGCAGTACTTACGTGCTCTGCTGGTGCAAGTAATAATAATAATAACAACACTGAAGTCAAATAGTCACTGAGGATTGTACAGTGCAGATTGGGGGTCCAGAGATAAACAATGGTATGAAACAGTGGGTCTGGGGTCCTGAAGCAGATCAAACTGGGGGTCCTTGAAATGAACCAGTGGACTGAAGGACCTGCTGTTGTTATGAAACCATGGCAACCTGATCATTAGCTTGTGTTCATGGTAACCATGACAACGATCTGAACTACACACAACGCTTTGTTTTACTCAAAGATCTTAATCTTTATTTATATTGACATTATTTAATAAGGTAACAAACATAACATATTAATCTTCATTTATATTGACATTATTTAATAAGGTAACAAACATAACATATTAATCTTCATTTATATTGACATTATTTAATAAGGTAACAAACATAACATATTAATCTTCATTTATGTTGACATTATTTAATAAGGTAACAAACATAACATATTGTGTACCATTTAACTGTTGTGAGTCACTGACACTACAGAGGCACGTATATAACTAAGAAGCAGGGACGTGCTGGCCATTGGTAAAAGCGGGACAACTACCGAGCGGCCGGTTCATTCCTGGCCGGTCCAGGCAGAAAAAAAATCTAAATGAAAGATCATTCAGCATAATTTGAGTAGCAAAGACCTAATACAAATATGAATGGTGATTTTACATAGTTCAATTTACCCCAAGGCATTTGGGTCATCTTTCCCCACAGCCACCATTTTGACAAAACCTGGCTAGCTTAATGCTTCGGGCTGATATGATTCAGGGGGTGGGAGGAGTCCTTCAAGATGGAGTCCAGCTTCCAAGCCGTTCGCACCCTGGCTACTTCCTCCACCCCCTGCAAAGAGGACCCAACGACAGAGCCTGCTTTCCTCACCAGTCTGTTGAGGTTAAATTGTCCTTCAGAGATCCACCTCATACACAGGTGGTCTCCTGCCTCTTCTTGCCGTTCTCCGTAGATCCACCTCCTCATAATGGTGGTATTCTGTCTCTGCTCTGGGTCCATCTGGTAGATCGATCTCCTCATAATGGTGGTATTCTGTCCCTTCAGAACCAACACGGTTATAAACAGTGACATCTTGTAGATCTATCCTCTGGTATGGTGTCTCTTCACCACCAGGTCCAGCTTCAGAAGCTCCTTGTTGACCTACCTCTTCATACAGGTGGTATTCATCTTCTTCTTCATACAGGTGGTATTCTTCTTCTTCTTCTCTGGGTCCAACAGCTTCAGCAAACTCGTTAAAATAAACTAGCTCAACGTTCCCCTGTCTTACATTATAATAAACCACCTCATTGTTCTGCGCACGACGCCCTCTGGTGACCTGGAGAAACACAGCAGCACCCGACTTTAATTTACTGGATCATATGTCTCTCTTAAATACAAACAGTGTAAGAACTTCATTAGCTTTCCAGTCTTGTATGGAATTCAGATGAATAATTACCTTCCAGAGACGATAGAGGCCACTGGTTATCAGAAGCAGCAGCACCAGAACTGTGACTGTTATGATGATGCTGGATGTCAGATGAGAAGCTGTGAGAGAAATATGTTAGAACATCAAACATCACATGCAAAAAACACCTCTAATTTATACATATACAGTACACTGACAGTGTGTGAATATCAACAGTATTTAAAATAATTGATTAAATCAAACAAGGGCAGTTTGTTTTAGCACAATAAGTTCATTACATAGACAATACTACATGACTAAGCATGGCATATTTACTGCATACATTTGATAGAAATTGCTAAACATTTCTGAATGTCATATTTAAGTGTGTGTCATTGAGTTTCATATTGTGACGTGAAAGGCACACACCTGTGACAGTGAGAGATGTGACAGTGAGGGAGAGGATGTCGCTCTGAGAGGAGAAGTCATGGTTGAAAACATATATGTGATAAGCACAGCTGTAGTTCCCCTTGTGGGTGTGGTTGGCCGCAGGAAACAGGAAGTTGGCAAACAGGAAGTTGTCAGAGTGATTGACAGCTGGCTGGGCGTCATCTTGTGTTGTGTTGGATTCAGGGAGGTCTGTGAGATCCAGCTCATTCACAGGTATGCTGCCGCTTCCTGCTGCTTCAGCACCTCCTTGGAGGTCCGCCTCTTCAGTCTCTCCACTGGGTCCATCTGATTGATATATCTCCTCATACTGGTGGGAAGTTGTGTTGGATCCAGTGAGGTTGAGGAGGGTTGTGTTGGATCCAATGAGGTCTTCTACAGGAAACGTTAAGGTGTCAGAGTGATTGACAGCTGGCAGGGTGTAGGTGTGTGTGGTGTTGGGTCCAGTGAAGGTGAGGTGGAAGTAGCCTCCTGGGTACTGTGGCTGGACGGAGCATCTGATGGAGAAGATGGAACCCTCCATCACCTGCTGTCCCTGCTGTTGGCCCTCAGAAACCCCGTTTATGGAGTTTACGAAGGTGATGTTTGGCTTCAACAACATATCTGTAACAAGACAGAGGTCACACAAACACAAAGAGGTTAAGGTAAAGTTAGAGACATCAAATTGTTTGAAGCAATACACATATTATGCTGATTTGGCAATGCCCAGGATAGAACCCAGGACCTTTCAGTCCAAAGGTAACAGCTCTACCAATTGAGCTATGTAAACATACTTATTTAGATTCTAATTTATCCTGGATGGAGGGAAGTACGGACAATCAGAGAATGTAAATATGTAATTGTTTTACCTGAACATATCACCTCCAGTCTGGCAGTGGAATTGACAGACACCTTGGTTCCACACTCCCTCAGTGAAGTCTCGGACCCAAAACAGGACAATGAAATCCACCAAACAAGTTCACGTGTAACACCAGAACTCCTGTCTGTTGAAACAGCAGAGCCACAGTCCAGCTGTCTACATACTACAGATGATGACCTCTGGTTCAAGTCAGACCAACCATCCACTGGTCTCCACTCTCCCTGGTGTTGCATCTCCAGTATACCAATACACCTACTGGTTCCTCCCACCAACCTGACATCATCAGACTCTGTACAAAGTACAAGAGAATAAACAGTAACAATTGATAGAACTTTCATTATGATATACTAATCCAAAACAATAGTGTTACATGACACAATAGTGTCTTTTACCTGAGCAGGTGAGTCTGATAGTCGCGTCAGGTGAGCTGGTGTTTCTTGTTGAGTTTGAGGTCCCACAGTCCAGGAGAGCAGAATCATTGCCTTCACACGTGAACTCTTCAGTCCACATTGTGGCATTCACTTCTCCATAGAGCTCCCCCTGGAGGACTGAAGGAGCCCCACAGCCAAGCTGCCTACAGACCACCTCTGCATTCTGCTGGTCAAAGTTACCTTCAAACGCTGAGACCCACGACTGATTAGACTTCACCTCCACTCTGCCTGAACACTCACTAGTCCCATTCACCAACCTCACTGACTCTGGAGAAAGAGAGAGAGAGAGAGAGAGAGAGAGAGAGAGAGAGAGAGAGAGAGAGAGAGAGAGAGAGAGAGACACACACACACACAGAGAGAGATAGATGTAAGAACATATGTAAGTACAAGAAGACAAAAAATAATAACAATATGCAGCTGCACAAAGCAATTCAAGACAATTTTATTATTTTATTTAACACTGGGCTGGCTTCAAGGCCTTCATTGATCAGGTGGCAGTCTTTCCCAAAGCCTTGTGAAACACTGAATATTACTGTAGTTGAAGTATTTTGTTACCTGAACAGATCACCTCCAGTACGTAGAGGGAAGTAGCTGACATCTTTGTTCCACAATCCTTAAGTGAAGACTCAGTCCCAACACAGGAAGTTGTAATCCTCCAGGCCGGTTTATGTGCAACACCAGAACTCCTTTCAGTTGAAACAGCAGAGCCACAGTCCAGCTGTCTGCACACGACAGATGATGACTTCTGGTTCCAGTCAGACCAACCATCAACTGGTCTCCACTCTCCCTGGTGTTGCATCTCCAATATACCAATACAGTTACTGGTTCCTCCCACCAACCTGATAAAATCAGATTCTGTAAAGACAAGAAAGTAAACATACAAATCAGTATTATAGTCAGGTCCACTATGTATTTTTGTTGGATTTTTTTGGAGATTAGTAAAACTATACATTTCTGGAATCTTCAGACCATGGGGAATCCAAATATCTTTGTTTGCATTTGCACAGACACCTGCAAAGCCGCCATTTTGGACGTTCAAAATGGCCGACATAAAATACATAATTTGTGCTATCTTGGCTTCTAGACAACCTAGAAACTTAATTAAACATGCCAATCCTATGTTTTCTGGGTCAAGGAATCGACTGAGTAAATGATGGGTGTAAAATGTTCCGGACCCCACCCCCTTTCTTGGGGTTAGGCCTAACAAAATAAAACATTGGGTTCCGGTTGGCTGTAATTTTAGGGCTGAGTAGGTAGGGAATTTATTTTATTTTATTTTTTATTTTGATTTTTTTGTGGGCATGATGGGTAGCAAGGAATTTTATTTTATTTCCTCATGGGAAGGATGGGTAGGTAGTTTTTTTTTTTTTTTTTTTTTAATTTACAGTTTTAATTAATCATTTAAAACAGCAATTTTGAATTACATTTTAATGTTTAATTTACAGTTTTAATGAATTATACAAATGAAAACATATTTCAATGTCTTCTCTTATTCTGAAGAGATTAAGAAGTCGACCACCGTCTGGAAGTATAATTGCTGCTAGGCTGCTAGGCAACATATCTTATTCTGAAGAGATTGGCCACCGGAAGTGTTAGATTTTCCAGCTTAGATTTTACAAAGGAACACAGCTTGGCGAGCGAGCGAGCAGTGATAGTCGCAGACGCACCGCACCCAGGCAGAGAGACCAGAGCCGTTTCTGGGCCCATGGGGGCCCTAAGCGTGATTCTGCTATGGGGCCTTCCTGCGGGCGCGAGCGTAGCGAGCGCCCACAAAAAAATATTAGGCCTAATTATTTTTATCATTTTTTAATCCATTTTATAATGGATATATATATATATATATATATATATATATATATAAATGAATAAATAAAAAACGACAACAACAGGCAACATATTTTTGCTCTGTTTGAAAAATAATAGGCCTAATTTTTTTTTTTTTTTTTCATTTTTTAATCCATTTTTTAATGGAAATATTATATAAATGAATAAATAAAAAACGACAACAACAGGCAATGCATTTTTGCTATGTTTGATTTGTTCTTTTCTTATTTAAAAAAAATGAAAACTCCCCCATGGGGTGCTGGAACACCTGCAGCACCCCTAGGCCCCCTTGCCTACCCCTTGGTAGGCATTTCGCCTACCAAAATGTAATTCCTGGCTACGCCCCTGCACTGGCAGAGTCCTGCACAGCAGCCACTGTGCCAAATTCACTTTCACTTTCAGCATGTGGATGCTCGGAAGCAAAGAAGTCACCACCGTTTGATTTGATCATTCCTTAGTCAATTATGAAGGGATTTCAAAAATTAAAACGTCTCCATATTGATTGGGAAGTCTACTTCGCAGAGGGCCTTTGCGATTCGCTAATCGTTTGAAAAGGATTAACCATGCAGCCTTTAGATCGGCGGTGCCCTACGTATACGGCTTGCCGGCACTGAGAGAGACACATGGGGGTCCGTAACACAAGCACTGTTGCCGCGCAGTCTTTCAGAGGAATGCCACGCTGTCATAAATGTTTAGTCTCCATATCACGTCTCTCTGTGGCTGTGCAGGGCTGAGCTGTACTGGTGTCTGAGCTGCTAATGTTGTTAGCATCGCTGCCACTTGTTGACTGAGCACCACTCAGTCTGTCCCCCGATTGTGTGTGCGCGCGTGTGTGTCTGTTTGGAGGAATACACGTTGTCACGTAAACTCACATTAGTTTAGCCTCGGGAACCGGGGACAGGTCCTGACTTCGCGAGTGTGGTCGCAGCAAATATATTTTTTGTAAGACGTTTTTGATCGACTCGGTCGGATTTTGCCTTTTTTTTTTTTTTTTTTTACTCCAAATGCCAATAAAATCATCTGGGTCGCACGTATTTAATAGGGTCGGTCGCCTACCAGAATCCAAAATATTTTTTTGTTAGGCCTTATCTATTTTGGGACCTCCCAGAACAGTACGCTAGCCAGTTAATGTCTTTTTCATAATATTAGAGTTTTGTAGGTTTTAAAACATCCTGAGTTGATTCATTAGACTTTTAAAGCAGCCAGAATAACCGTTCTGACTTTTGGTTGGGGTCTTTCCTCACCTGGGACCCCCTAGACAGACCCATGAGCCTATCACAGTAATCGCTCTGCTCCTGCTCCAGAACAATGTTAAATTAGATCATAATTGAAGCATAAAAGTTGTTGTAGCTGGGCTCTGAAAACAAAAATGAGTAAGCAAAATACCAGAGGTCTTCCTCAGGGGGTCCGGGACCCTTGGGGGGTCCTCATAGTTACTACAGGGGGCCCACCAAATCTTAATGGGAAAGGATTTTCTTTTTTATGTATGTTTTTATGTATCCTGGGTTTATGTATTGTACTTCGATGATTTATTAGTATTCTCAGTATTATTTATACCATTTTTGTGTTAGACAGTTATGGTTGACAGGTGTTACTGCAGGGATTAAGGTATTACTTCTCACTTTGGGTGTGCAGACTAACATGTCCATTTATTGCACTGCACTCACACTGACAAAACGCACGCACGCACGCACGCACGCACACACGCGCACGCACGCGCGCACGCACGCACGCACGCACGCACGCACGCACACCTCTTTGTTAATCGTCACCCCAAAACCCTCACCCTATCCTCTTAAAGAGCTCATGGTCAATTATGCCCAAAGAGATTCACTAAAATACTGTACATGTCCTCCCTAATTTGCAAGACATATGTGTTGACAGTCTCCACCATAGCATTTGCAGGGAGGAGTGCAACCTGCTTTGCAGCCAAATTTGATGGGCTCAAGTACTGCCTTTGGAGCAGGGAGGGCAAGACACCTGACTGGAACATTCCCTCCACTCTCTATTTTCTTCGATTGATCGAAGCTTGGGGCAATTTGTCAGGTATGACAAAGTAGGCATCATAATACGATACCTTCATCAAGGGACATGATTTTGTGGAAGTGCACACACATATTCAAGCAAGTTCAAGTTATTGGATGTCACAAATGTCAAGGGTTCCTTGGCCTACATGATTTTTCTGGTGCTGGCTGGGGAAGAGAATTTTGTTGGAATCTCCAAAAAGACATGGGTCAATGCCTACTTGAAGCCTGGTGATGATGACCAAGTCATTAACCACTTCAAGGACCTTAAAGGGTTCCATTCCTCCTGAGCTTATTATTGGTGAGCTTCCATCAACATTGCAGTCATTGGAGCATTTTGCATGCCATGTTTACAGTTCAAAAGGTCCAACAACCCTGCGATTACTCAGATGGGAACTATTTCTGTCAAAGAACTGAGGGTGAGATGCTACCTCCAACTCGTGCTGCACTGCTACCACATCTGTGCCAACTATGTCACAATGCAGGATAAATCATACCTGACAAATTGCCCTGAGCTTCCACCAATTGAAGAAAATAGATGGAATTCAGAGAGTGGAGGGTATTTTCCAGTCAGGTGTCTTGCCCTCCCTGCTCCAAAGGCAGTACTTGAGCTCATCAAATATGGCTGCAGCTGCTCAAGTAACCTGCCTTTCACTCCATGGTGGAGACTGTGTGAACACTATTAGGTTGGACATTGAAGATGATAATGATGAAGACAATAGATCCTGCATGTCTGAAATGACTGCATTGTAGTGAATCTTTTTGGGCATAATTGACCATGGGCTCTTTAACTCTCTTACTGCCACAGAATTTAACAAAAAGCTCCATCCACTGCCAGCTAAATTTGAGAATTGTCGCTCATCTTTGAAGGCCTACTGGAGAAAATTGGCTTTGACTATAAGACAACAATTATATGGCAACGAAGAATAGAATGTCTACTTTGCAACAGAAAAAGATTTCGTGTTTTTATCATGTTCTATTCATTAGCTAGAAGCTGCTGAATATGGCCTAAAAAACAGCTCTTTGAGAACATAAAGCTGAGAAAAATGCATTTTTGTGAAGGAGACATTTTCAGGCAGAAATCTCTCTTTATCCTTTAGTGTTGGCAGTAACATCACACAGTAACATCACACCTATGCTCAGTGGTTGTTTACAAACAAATTCAAAAAAATAATAACAAGTGCTTTTTACACACTTTTAGTGTGTAAGAGAAGTAAGAGCAGTAGTAAGGAGCAGTGCAGAACATTGACACAGTGACATGAGATTCAGCCTGAATCCTGCTTCTGCTTTCAGGGTTCTTTTTAGGTTGAAGTACAGTACAAATGATTGATGAAAATGAAAATAAAATATAAAACAACATTTTAGACACTAGAACTCAATTGTAATACTGCAAATGGAAAAAGGTTGTGGCCTACCTGCACTTACACAGGCCTCAACCACTACATGTCTACAGAGTGTATATGTGTGCGTGCGTGCGTGCGGGCAGGGGCGGCCTTAGTAATTTGGAGGCCCGTTTCAAGAGCTATTGATGAGGCCCCCCGTGCCGCCGCCAGCGCACTGTAGCCACAGTAGCCACGCAACAATCACACACAGAAGTTGACTTATAAGTCAATGACTGGTTGCTATTTATATATTATTATTATATCACTACATAATATTATAGCATTGACTTATATGGTGTTATATTAACAAGGTTATATCATTATTAAAAAGTGTTATAAGTGTGTTGCAAGTTGAACAGGGCTCACTGACTAGCTCTTGGAGGCCCCCAGGTGGCTGAGGCCCGTTTCAATTGAAACTGGTGAAACATAGCTAAGGCCTCCCCTGCGTGCAGGTGTGTGTGTGTGTGCGTGCGTGGGTGTGTGTGCATGTGTGTGTGTGTGTGTGTGTGTGTGTGTGTGTGTGTGTGTGTGTGTGTGTGTGTGTGTGTGTGTGTGTGTGTGTGTGTGTGATACTATTATCCATAAATAATCGATATCCATAACCTGCTAGCCCATCAAGGAGGAATTCAACCGTCTCAAGCAGGGAAACAGATTCTCCACAGTAGGGTTTCATATTGAAACAGTAACCTGTACCTGAATCACAGAGAATATAAGATTTTATCCCATATTTCACACCCGCTTCTAATGCTATCATGCTGGTGCTCTCAAGTCCCAAGATCCAGTGGACTACCTGGAACTGTTAGATAACACAGGTCCAGATGCAAAGAGTGGTGACAGGATGTTCAAAATACGCCCAGTTCTAGATTATCTTGTCTCCAAATTCCGTGAACTGTACAAACCAAACCAAGATATTTCCATTGATAGGTACACTTTTATTCAAAGGGCGCCTACAAAGTGCAGCAGGTCCAGGGACTGCAGTGGGGCTCCATTCTGTTTCACTCCAGCCAGGCTCCTCCGGAAGGGCTCCCCCGGGTCTGCTGAACTCTGCACCCCTACCCCTACACGAGCCCATGGTCGATCTGTAAATTATACAAATACATAATTACTACGAGTAAGCAGTGTTGTTTTTGACAGCAAATTTTGATTTTGTTTCAGTCGTAGTCTTTTGAATAAAAGACTACGACTGAAACGACTGAAACCTAGCGGTCGCAATAAAATACATGAAAAATAGTACACCTCCAAGCTCACAACGCGTCACAGCAGAATGCGTGGAGGTTGGGGGCCTACTATTTTCATCAAAAGGCTGTTTTAGACATTTCAGCCCCTGCCTCTCTAACATTCTATACAGTATACTAGTAATTATGTAAAAACAGAATTCATGGTCTGGAGAGGGCACTTTTTACAGATGGATAAAGGGCATGGGCTCAAGCCCCCTTTGATGTCTAAGTCTGATTTACAGAAAAAAGGTTTTTGTTCTTTACCTATCCTTGTCCTTGGACGACCACGATGTGGCAATGAAGAAGTAGGCTGTGCCGCACTTGACTCTTCTGAAATCACAGTAGTAAAATATAAACTAGTAAACATGATGTGCACAAAATGAAATCAATTATTTACACACCCAGCATGTCTCAGACAGGTCCATGACATTATGATGTAAATGATAAAAGCATTGAACAAACAGATAGCTGTATCTACTCTAAAATGCTATAGAATTATACAAAATGCATCAGTTTTTGTTTTCTCCTTACCTCTATTACCTCCAAACGGTATAGACCTAAGAACACAAGGAGTCCCCGGCACCTCTCCAGTCCATCCGACTCATCATCTAAAATCATAGCCAGGAAAATATCAAATAGTTTATATGTAAACAAATCAATTTACAATTTTGACATTAGCAAATATGAGTGACTTACAATAAGTTCATAATGTAATACATAAAATGCAGATATAGTAAATAGTTACCATGCATTTACTGTCACAGTGAAATGCCCTTTATATCCTGTATGTATATATAAAATGTCACAATGCAACATAGCTCTGTTTACACAAAGCTGTACTTCCTCCAACTGTATATAGGCTATCTTCCCCATTTTCAACTGTTTTTATTTATAACACTTGCTTTGGCAATGTAAACTATATTTTCTCATGCCAATAAAGCTCCTTTGAATTGAATTGAATTGAAAGGCTACGGGTGTGCGGGTGTGCACAGTACGATCACGCGCGTGCAACGCACACCGTACGTGCACGCGCGTGCACCGCACGTGCACCACACGTAAAAAGAAACCTCTCTCTCTCTCTCTCTCTCTCTCTCTCACGCATCGTACGCACGCACACACAAACTAAGCCACTAAATCCTAAAATCCCATCAAATAATCATAGTAGCTGGCTAAATGCTAACCTGTGCCGTGCACCGTACACTACATGCGGTACGTGCACGCGCGTAATAGGAAATCCACGTGTGTCCTGTGTAGCAAAAACAAACGCATATGCACTTGGATCCTAACTCTATGCTTGGATCAAGTTGCTGATCCGGTCCGGATACGGAAACGTTTCTTGCATGTAGTCTATGTGTGCGTGTAAATAACCGGATGCAGTAGGCGGGCTCTAGACCGGATCCCACTGGTGTATTCGCAATAGAGATCACGTCTGACCAGACCAGACTTTAGGCTTGTCAATCAAACCAAGCTTCCTCACGGATGCAGTGGAAAGCCTGAAGCGATTCACATAGAGTATACTATACATACATGCAGATGCACTGGATTTAAGTCTAAGTCTTACCACTCTGGACAGTAGAATCATGGCCATCGTCCAGTGAGTCTCTGCCTCTGTACGTCTGGCTGTTGAATGGGTGGCGGCGGTCTCTACTGCGCCCGAGATGTGTATCCACTGTGCCGTGCCGATCCATCCAGCGCGGGGGTCTCACTCTCAGGAACGAACGGCGAGTCTCTGCCTCTGTACGTCTGGCTGTTGAATGGGTGGCGGCGGTCTCTACTGCGCCCGAGATGTGTATCCACTGTGCCGTGCCGATCCATCCAGCGCGGGGGTCTCACTCTCAGGAACGAACGGCGGGGGTGTCAGGTATGGCGGGGCTCTCCGAGTCCATATCGGGATATCAGGAGGCTCTTGATGCACTTTTTGACCCGGTTCTTCGCGACCAACGGCACCAAGAAATGGAATGTTTCTCTTCAAAGCCAACGGCTACACTACAGGAATCTTTTTCTCTTCTTCTTCATCATCATCATCATCATCATCACGACCACCACCGCCATTTGTGGTGGGCGCTGCCTGGTCCTGGGTCACCAACGCGGGTAGGTTTGTAATCCTAATTCTAACAAAGTTTGTTGTCGAAACTTTCCTTCCGTGGACCTCGGCCGTGGGGTGGTGGGGGATGGTCGCTTTGCTTCGGCGGATCGATACTGAGCAGGGCCTAGTACTTGGCCTAATACATCTCAATATTCTAGTAGGTCTACTGCTAAATACTACTACCTACTACAATTACTATACTACTAATACTATAAAACAACTGATTTCCGACAAAATGATCGCTTTTAACAACGTTTCTCTCTCTCTTTCTCTACTAACAGCCCGATGCATAAAACAATATAGTCCCTCAAGGCTAGGCAGGCGCAGAGTCGCTCTGGGCAGGCGGAGCCAGGACAGTCTGTTTACTTTTTTTTTTATGAACGGTTTCCGGCTGTCCTCAAAAGACCCCGATGACCAATTATAGATTCACAAGTTGCGCAAGGACCGCTTTTATCATAATCCATAAAAAACATCAAACGAACGAACGGCCGTATTGGCGCAGAGGTCTCTGGAGGATTGGGGCGAACAGGAACGTTCAAAGCAGTATAAGAGTTAAGAGGATAGGGTGAGGGTTTTGGGGTGACAATAACAAAGAGGTGTGTATGTGTGTGTGTGTTGTGTTGTCAGTGTGAGTGCAGTGCAATAAATGGACACGTTAGTCTGCACAAGTGAGAAGTTGCAATACTTTCATTATGGCAAATTCTGTGTCTGGCCCTTGCCCTTCCCCTGTTCTACCACACTTTGCTCGCACCCTCCCCTCCTGTGAACCTGATTGTCAATCTGAACTCCTCCCGGCTTCACAGCTGTGAGCTGTTGCCGGATGACTACCTAGTTGTCCTTTTATGGTTCCCCTGGCATCAAGGGATCTCCATATATGGGCATAAAGGTGATTTGGTTCCCTGACATCACAGTGATGTCAGAGCGGGATGCCAGAGTGTGAGAGTCAATCAACAAAAAAGCGTTACCCGTCCAGACAGACAGACAGATAGATACGGTCAAGATGTGACGGTTCTGATAGTAAACTGTGACCTATGGTCGCAAACTGCGATCTATGGCCGCAATAAACCCAGGATACATAAAAACATTCAAAGTTTCAGTTTCAAATGTAAAAAAAAAAGATCCCATCAAGATTGGCAGGCCCCCTGTAGTAACTCTGAGGACCCAGCAGGGGTCCCGGACCCCCTGTGGAAGACCCCTGGTATTTGCTACTACTCATTTTTGTTTTCAGAGCCCAGCTACAACAACTTTTATACTTCAATTATGATCTAATTTAACATTGTTCTGGAGCAGTAGCAGAGCGATTACTGAGACAGACCCCTAGACAGGGGTCTGTCTAGGGGGTCCCAGGTGAGGAAAGACCCCAACCAAAAGTCAGAAAGGTTATTCTGGCTGCTTTAAAAGTCTAATAAATGAACTTGGGATGTTTTAAAACCTACAAAACAACTCTAATATTATGAAAATCGGACATTAACTGGCTAGCGTACTGTTCTGGGAGGTCCCAAAATAGATAACCCCCAGAAAGGGGGTGGGGGTCCAGAACATTTTACATCCATCATTCATTCATTCGATTCCTTGACCCAGAAAACATAGGATTAGCATGTTTAATTACGTTTCTAGGTTGTCTAGAAGCCAAGATAGCACAAATTGTGTATTTTATGTTGGCCATTTTGAACGTCCAAAATGGAGGCTTTGCAGGTGTCTGTGCAAATGCAAACAAAGATTTTTGGATTCCCCATGCTCTGAAGATTCCAAAAATGTATAGTTTTACAAATCTCCAAAAAAATCCAACGAATAAACCTTTACCCATTTAGGCCTAACCTATAGAATAGGGCTAAATCAGAAATCAGCCTACAAAACAAATATGTTGCTACATACTGTACTGTAAGCCCCTCCCAAAACAGCAAAATGTGTTCCCGGCCTGAATGGGTTAACATAGCGGACCTGACTATTACTTTCATTATAAAATTGCAATCCAAACTAAAATTTATAGTTTGTCTTTTACCTGAGCAGGTGAGTTCAACTGTCTTGTAAGGTGAGCTTGTGTTTCTAGTTGAATTTGAGGTTTCACAGTCCAGGAGAACAGACTCACTGCCTTCACAATGGAACTCTTCGGTCCACATTGGAGCCTCAGCTTCTCCATAGAGCGCCCCCTGGAGGACTGAAGGAGCCCCGCAGCCGACCTCCCTACAGACCACCTCTGCATCCTGCTGGTCAAAGTCACCTTCAAACACTGAGACCCACGACTGATTAGACTTCACCTCCACTCTGCCTGAACACTCACTAGTCCCATTCACCAACCTCACTGAATCTGGAGAGAGAGAGAGAGAGAGAGAGAGAACATGAGTTGTGGATGGACAGGAAGGACCATATATGAGCCTATAGACAGACAGACAGATTAAACAAGAGACTGAAAAGATTGGTGTTGTTGTGCAAGTCATTGTTGAGTTACCTGAACAGGTCACTGTGATGTTGCCTGTAATCAAACCTTTCCGTGTGATATGAGAAGTCTCCATTATGACACAGTCGCTCAGTGAAAGTTCAGACCCAGCGCAGTAAGGTGTGATCCTCCATACTGGTTCCTGTGTAAACCCAGAACTCCTTTCTGTTGAAACAGCAGAGCCACAGTCCAGCTGTCTACACACTACAGATGATGACTTCTGGTTCCAGTGAAACCCTCCATCCACTGGTCTCCACTCTCCCTGGTGTTGCATCTCCAGTGTACCAGTACAGTTACTGGTTCCTCCCACCAACCTGACATCATCAACCACTGTAAAGAGAGAAAACATTTAAAGAGTAATATAACTGTTTTTTTATAAGGAAATTTGAATATAAATCAAAAGTATAGTTTGTCTTTTACCTGAACAGGTGAGTTCAAATGTCTTGTAAGGTGAGCTGGTGTTTCTAGTTGAGTTTGAGGTTTCACAGTCCAGGCGAACAGACTCATTGCCTTCACACTGGAACTCTTCAGTCCACATTGTAGCATTCACTTCTCCATAGAGCGCCCCCTGGAGGACTGAAGGAGCCCCACAGCCAAGCTCCCTACAGACCACCTCTGCATCCTGCTGGTCAAAGTCACCTTCAGACGCTGAGACCCACAACTGATTAGACTTCACCTCCACTCTGCCTGAACACTCACTAGTCCCATTCACCAACCTCACTGACTCTGGAGAGAGAGAGAGAGAGAGAGAGAGAGAGAGAGAGAGAGAGAGAACAAGTGAACGAAAATAATGTATTTAAATAGCATATTATTCAGACAGATGCTTGGTTCATTGTTTAGTTCCAAATGTATAGAATGTTATTTTGATAGCATGTTTTTTAGCCTGATGATTTTTATTTGAAGCTCCACACAAAAGATTATTGATCTTCTTAATTGACTGCAGTTCATTCTTAATCTACTTATTCTGATCTCACACTTGTACATCACTCTGAATAAGAGTGTTTAATAATTAGGATCTGCTATTATAATATTTGACTTCATAGAAACAGATCTTCATAGAAACAGATTTTAAAAGCCTGTTTATAATTAAAAAAAATTGACATTGTTGAAGTCATTGTTTTACCTGAACAGTTGACCTTCAGTGTGACATTGGAATCATAAGACTTTACTGGTCCACACTCCACCAGTGAAGACTCGGAGCCAACACAGGAGGATGGAATCATCCATCCAGGTTCACGTGCATAACTAGAAGTAAATTCTGTTGAAACAGCAGAGCCACAGTCCAGCTGTCTACACACTACAGATGATGACATCCTGTTCCAGTCAAACCAAGCCAACACTGGTCTCCACTCTCCCTGGTGATTCATCTCCAGTCTACCATTACAGTTACTGGTTCCTCCCACCAACCTGACATCATCAGACTCTGTACAGGGAGCAATAAGCAGTCAAAATGTATAACTTTATTTACCAGACCCAGAAGAATTCCATCTTTATTCAGTATCTTTATTCAGTTTGAATGATTTCATATTTGTTTACCTGTTGAGTTGTGTGTTGGCTTAACCTGGAGAGCTGAGGAGAAGAAAAAACAAAAAACGAATGAGTTTCTCTGTAACGGACATCCGTCCGTCCGTCCGTCCGTCCGTCCGTCCATCCGTCCTGAACAGATGTCAGAACTCTGCGAGCTCAGTGGTGAAACCTTGTAGCTAACGTGGACCACGGCCCGGGCTCTAGCCCTCCACAGCGGGATGGAAGGAGCAGGTGGTTGGAGCAGGTGGTTAGTCCACACTCCACAGCGCCGAGAGACGGCTCTTCCTCGACCACGCTGTTTCCCAGGAAGGTCTGTTTGGGGCCCTCGGGCCCTTAGGGCCCCACGACCATCAACTGCAGAGTTGTGGTCCTCAGACGGCTGTAGAAGCTGTCTGAGGACAGCTTTTATAGCCTCCCCGCAGTAAGGACACATCCAGACTGAACCATGTTGGAGTGACAGTAAGGACACATCCAGACTGAACCATGTTGGAGTGACAGTAAGGACACATCCAGGCTGAACCATGTTGGAGTGACAGTAAGGACACATCCAGACTGAACCATGTTGGAGTGACAGTAAGGACACATCCAGACTGAACCATGTTGGAGTGACAGTAAGGACACATCCAGACTGAACCATGTTGGAGTGACAGTAAGGACACATCCAGACTGAACCATGAGGCTGCTTGCTCCATGGGGAGGGACAACGGTTGGGACAACGGTTGGGACAACCGTAGCTTCCGGCTGCAGGGCCACAAGTGTTCTTAGCCTTTTTGCTGAGACTGTTCAGACGTGGCGACGCCTACCGGCACTCAAAGTCTTAGAATAGATCTCCGGACAGGGGGTTGAGCCCTTTGGTTGAGTCTGAACTTTGATTTCACAATACAGGAGTTTATCACATCTTCCCACTTAGCGAGTCACAGAGTGAGTCTTAGATATAAAACTATAGGTTCCAAGCATGTTAGTTCACAAAACAAGGGACTCTGACACAGGTATACAGATGGAGGGCGGGCCATCGCTGGTCAGGTGAGCATTCAGCCAATCAGAGATTGTCAGAAAGTGTATAGAGCATCGTAAATAAACTGCCCATTCATTTACCTCATAGGGGATTTCATTATCAGCCATACAATCGTAACAATTTAATGAGCACTTACCAGTAGGCTTGAGGTTGTAAAATGGGGCTTCAACTGCGATGCTCTATAAATGTAATACTTTTGTGTTCACGGCAGAGGGCGCTATACCATAGCAAGTCACTTCTCTCTGTTTTATGATAAAACAATGTCTATAGTTCTGTTATGATTATTAGTTCTATGAAGCATTCAGAGAACATATAAGTGCTTATGGCTGTAATACTGTATTATAAGCTGATTATAATAATTATTAGAATGCAATAAGACTTATGCTCAACTCATGATGAAATAATTCACAATTTGTTGTTATTATTGTTATAAAGCATTATGGGTATTTATGAGTGTTTTTGGAATACATAGAAGTAACTTGAAATTTTAAGTGTGCATGCAGCTCACTAAGTGTGTGCAACCTTGTGTAGCAGTTGGTGTTAGCATTAGCATTTTTTAATTAACTTGAACATTATTATTATAATTTTTAACATTAGCATTTTATTAGCATTAGCTTTACCATTTTTAGTATTATCATTTGCATTTTTTACTTTAGCATTAGCATTTTTAGAAATAGCTAGCATTAGCATTTTAACATTAGCATGTGTTAGCATTAGCATTTGCTAGCATTAGCATTTTTTAACATTAACATTAGCATGTGTTACCATTAGCATTTGTTAGCATTAGCATTTGTTAACGTTAGCATTAGTTAGCATTAGCATTAACATTTGTTAGCATTATCATTAGTTAGCATTAGCATTTGTTAGTATTAGCATTTGGTAGCATTGGCATTTGTTAGCATTAGCATTTGTTAACGTTAGCATTTGATAGTGTTAGCATTATCATTTTTAACATTATCATTTTTAACATTAGCATTTACATTTTTAGCTTAGCATTAGCGGAAGTAGCGGTTAGCATTAGCTAACAGTCCCGTTGGGACTGTGGTACCACCCACCGAGTTTGAGACCAGTAACGTGTTGGGAAGTGGAGTTATGTCTTTTTAAAAGCCAGCCAATAGGAAGGAAGAAGGGGTGGGGCTTAAGCAATTACAGATCATTCCTATTGGCCGTGTAAGTACACACACCAAATTCCGAGACAGTACAATGCTGCAAACTGGAGTTATGGGTTGTAGCAACTCATAATGTAATAACGTCTCATAATGTAATAAGGGCTCATAATGTAATAAGAAAAATGTAATAAAAACTCATAATGTAATAATCAGCTCATAATGTAATAAAAAAACGAGCGCATAACGTAATAATGGATTTTTCAATAATGTAATAATGTGTTACATTAACACATGGGCGGCCAAGGTTTATAACATTTATAGCTGTTGCTGGTGCCACCATTGACTTACGTTATGTTTTGATGAGCCCCGCAAGCTTCGTGCGTGTGCACGTGCGTGTCCAGAGAAGATTGAGGAGGTACTCCATTTGTTTACAAACGCTCGCGAAACTCGCGGTAAAAAAATCGCGGTAAATTCGCGGTAAAGTGTCGCCGTGAAAACAATCAGCTCTCTGCCTCCATGGGGCTGTTTTTACCTCATTCTCAGATAAAGCCGTTCTTATGTTTCAAAGTAGAATCTAAAGCCATGTAAAATCCTTCCGTGTGGGGAGAGACAGGGGGCTTCCTGCCCTGGCTGGGTGACGTAATGGATTCAGGGCATGCAAAGGGAAGCTGCGGTCTCGAAAAGTTAACTATTTGTTGACTCGTCCCTCGACGATATAACTTCCTGTGGCAGGGTGACATCTAGTGGCCATAACTCGTCCCTGAACGCGTTTGGCTCCCCAAGTGTTAAGAACCTCCACATAGGAGGCTCATAATGTAATAAACTTCATAATGTAATAATGTATTTTTTATTACATTATGAGCTGATTATTACATTATGAGCTTTTATTACATTTTAATTATTACATTATGCGCTTGTTTTTTTATTACATTATGAGCTGATTATTACATTATGAGTTTTTATTACATTATGAGCCCTTATTACATTATGAGTTGCTACACAGTGCACACCCTGCCAACTTTGTTGATGAAGAATGGAGCAACTATCTGCTAAACATGCAGCAAATGAATACATATGGGGATCATTTAGCTGTACAAAGAGCATCCACAATGTTCAACGTACAGTTCGTGATTGTATTGACACTGGGTGTTGATGCAACATTGATAATATCCCCATGTGGTCAGTATGACGACAGTCTGCCATTGCTAGTTCTGGGCCACTTTGCCGAAGGTCATGGGGACCATTATGTAAGCCTTGATGGACCAGTCACACACTTGATTCAAAGAGCGCACCACTTCGATCTGTCCAGACTTAGGGCCAGAGTGAGGTACCGGGTCAGGGCCAGAGTGAGGGCCTTACAGCGCGAGTGAGGGCCAGATTTAGGGCAAGACTCAGGGCAGGATTTACCCTTCATGGTGCCCTGTGCTTGGACCTAAACACACACGGCCACTTAGACATAGAGACGGATAATGTCATTATGAGGACGCACACACGCACTACCTCTCACTTCAAACTTGGTTTGATTTTTTCCCCTTCTCCACCAGCATACAGTATAAGGTAGCTACAGTTTTGACAGTCCAGTAACTACAAGAACTGGCTTCTCTATCCCACAAAAACATCAATCAAACAGGTAGCCACATGTATCACATTCAAGCTCAAATTATAAATAACAATATTGTAGAATATGCCCAAAGATGGTGTATGAAACACAACAGAGAAGTCCATACATTAGCATAATGACTTGAAAGTAGGGTGACCATATTCTCAGCCGCTCAAACCGGGACGCGAACCACTGTTGCCTAAAACGTTCGTGCAAGCGCACATACACCGCAGAGTTGCAAACAGGCAGTGAGTGATTGACAAACAGCCTCAGCGTTGAATTCAGACGCGCAATGAATTTGTACTTGTTTTCTGATTCGTTAGGTGAGCATGTTTTCGTGAAAAGAACATGATAAATGTCTATGCAACCACTGAAAACAGATACTGTTATTGGCATAATTCTGTAGTGAATGTTGAAAAGCGGGACATATTAGTGTTTTAGAGATATTTGTCGGGACACCGGGACACGCAGCTTGAAAACGAACAGTCAGGGCCAGAGTGAGGTACCGAGTCAGGGCCAGAGTGAGGGCTAGACTTAGGGCCAGAATGAGGGACAGATCGAAGTGATGCGCTCTCCTCTGCTTCCTGGACTCTTTGAATCAAGTGTGTGACTGGTAGTCGGGGGACTTAAGGGTGTCTCGCGCTAATCAGTCTAAAAGCGCGATATTTTGCACAGATGTAGCTCAGGGCATGCTCTAATGATTTAGCTAGGGCGCCCGAGTCGGCGACCTTCGGGGTCGCCACAGCGGCCAAATCAAGTTGGGCTCCCATTGATTTCCTATACAGGAGGAAAATACCCAGAAAAACATTTTTTTCTGGGTATTTAAGTAGTATCTGAGGGGTCTAACTAGGGGTTTGTCATCATGCTGAATCCATTGCAAGCATTTGTTTTGCACAAAAAACATTCCTTAATTGGGCTAGAAATGGCATCAGAAAACGATGCATGTATGGGTGAGCATTCATGTTAGTCGGAGGTCTTAGGGTTTTTTTTTCTCGTGCTAATCAGTCTAAAAGCGCAAAATTTTGCACAGATGTAGCCCAAGGCATGCTCTAATGATTTAGCCAGGGCGCCCGAGTCGGCGACTTTCGGGGTTGCCACAGCTCCAGAAAACACCCAAAAAACTCTGAAAAGTGATGACTCATCACTTTTCATCACTAAACCATCGTTTTCCTGGGCCATTTGTAGCCCAAGGAATGTTTTTTGTGCAAAACAAATGCTTGCAATGGATTCAGCATCATTACAAACCCCTAGTTAGACCCCTCAAATGCAACTTAAATACCCAGAAAAAAAGTGTTTTTCTGGGTATTTTCCTCCTGTATAGAAAGTCAATGGGAGCCCAACTTGATTTGGCCGCTGTGGCGACCCCAAAGATCGCAGACTCGGGCGCTCTAGCTAAATCATTAGAGCATACCCTGGGCTACAACTGTGCAAAATTTCGCGCTTTTAGACTAATTAGCGCGAGATTACCATGTCATCTCCCTTAGGCCCCCGACTATGGTCCACCAAGGCTTACATAATGGTCCCCATGACCTTCGGCAAAGTGGCCCAGAACTAGCAATGGCAGACTGTCGTCATACTGACCACATGGGGATATTATCAATGTTGCATCAACACCCAGTGTCGATACAATCACAAACTGTATGTTGAACATTGTGGATGCTCTTTGTACAGCTAAATGATCCCCATATATATTAATTTGCTGCATGTTTAGCAGATAGTTGCTCCATTCTTCATCAACAAAGTTGGCAGCGTGTGTAGCAACTCATAATGTAATAAGGGCTCATAATGTAATAAAACATGTAATAAAAACTCATAATGTAATAATCAGCTCATAATGTAATAAAAAACAAGCGCATAATGTAATAATTAAAATGTAATAAAAGCTCATAATGTAATAATCAGCTCATAATGTAATAGAAAATACATTATTACATTATGAAGGTTTATTACATTATGAGCCTCCTATGTGGAGGTTCTTAATGTAACACATTATTACATTATTGAAAAATCCATTATTACGTTATGCGCTCGTTTTCTTATTACATTATGAGCTGATTATTACATTATGAGTTTTTATTACATTTTTCTTATTACATTATGAGCCCTTATTACATTATGAGCCCTTATTACATTATGAGTTGCTACATGGGTTTTTAAAGCTCAGCCAATAGGAAGCGAGGGGGCGGGGCTTCAACAATTACAGCTCATTCCTAGTGGCTGTTTAAGTACACACAGCAAGTTTCGAGGCGATACCATGCTGCGAACTGTAGTTATAGCTGTTTAAAGCTCAGCCAATAGGAAGATAGGGCAGGGCTTACAAGGGGGCGGGGCTTAAGTAATAAGTCCCTATTGGCCGTGAGTTATGGCTGTTTAAAGCCCAGCCAATAGGAATACAGAGGGGCGGGGCTTAATCAATTACAGCTCGTCCCTATTGGCCGGAAAAAGTCAGAAGTCGTGTGAGCATTTTATAGTTTAAATCATGTTGCTAGGCAAAAGTATGCCAGAGTAATGTGGCGCCAACGTTTCTGTTTTTTTCTTTTTCGGAGTCCCACATTCAAAGTAAACAGGGTTTTTGGGCGTCGTTTTAATAGTCGTTTTAATAGCACACAATTCCCAGCCGAGCCACATGTTTTGATGTATATATTGCGAGGGTGGCGTAAATCGTGCCGCAGTTATTACGTGCCGAAATTTGTACACACAAGTTGTTGCAAAAATAAGTAAATAAATCATATAGACATATATATGCTCATGGTGTCTAGAAAAGCACAGTTTATATTGTGTTACAATTAGGTAAAAAATAAACCCTAGAAACCCGTTAACACAACAGGATAAACCATACAAAATCCGAAAATGTTTGTGGTCGTAAGGTAATTAATATTCCCTCAAGTGTTTTGCTTGTAAGGCATTGCACATTATTTCATGAATGGAAAAAATAATTATTTATTGTCTTTTTTTTTGTGGAGCCTACATTACTTGCAAATTAAAATAAATGTCAGAGTTATTTTGTAAGTAATTCTATGAATACATTATAAATACAATTGAAGAAATTCCATAAATTAGAACACAGATATTTAAGAAATAGTGAAAATAGCTAATCTACAAGCTCACAATGCAGCACACAGCGATGCGTTGTGAGCTTGTAGATCTGCTGTTTTCACTAGTTTGGGTCACGGGCAAATGTCTAATTTCTCTTTTGGGTTACAAGCTATAAAGTTTTCACAGTAACGCGTTACTTTTGGTGTGAGTAGCTGAGTTACTTTTGAAATGAAGTAACTAGTAACGGTAACTAGTGATGCACCGATAAGGAAATTCTTGGCCGATACCGATACCGATGTTTAAAATAAGAATTTAGCCGATAGCCGACGCCGTTAACGATGTTTGTCTATTTAGTGGGCTCGCCTGAAAGGCGAGCACACTCTAGATATTGTCATTATTAGTGGGCTCGCCTGAAAGTTCCTTTCTACTCCTACATACTCAGGCAGAAAATGAAAACATCAATGTGTTCAGCTTACAGTGGCGACGCGTGCTATTACTTTTTACAGCAATCGGCCAAATGGTGGCGCTGTAGGAAGCCTTCGAAAGTGGGAACTTTGAACAGGTAGAGCTCATGCTGTGTTTGAGGTACAGCCATGAAACCTGTATACACGTATGCGTCTCCTCATGCCGAACAACTTTTACGCTCTGACTTTTAACCTCTGACCTTTAGATCCCCCAGAATTTTGAATTATATGAAAAACAGTAAAAATCTATCTCCTCCTGGGATTTTTGCGTTTCGCGCACAAAACGTTTTACACATGAACTTTGGACCAATACGGTCAAACTGTCTGGTCGGATTTCTTTTAAAGTGAAATATATTTTTTTTATAATTCAATCAATATTGCGGTTTTATGCAAATTATTCTTCGGCCTCTAAATCACACATGCAAAGTTACACGTTCATGGCATTTGGCAAATATGTAGAGGGTTATTCAAAGTATCACTGAAACCAATTTTATTCCAATCGGCCAAAGGGGGGCGCTATACGAAGCGTTTGGAAATTCAAACTTTAAACGGGCATAAGTCATGCCTCGTTTCGTTTGAAGACATGCAACTTGCTTACACGCGTGCTTTGACTCAAGCGGAAGACATCTGTGTCATTGTTAAGTAAGCTCCGCCCTTAGATTTTCCGCCATTTTGAGCAGTTTGTAAAACGCTTAAACCGCTTTTATTCTGGAATTTTCGCGTCACGTCCACAAAACTTTTTTTACATGAACTTTGGACCAATATCTAAAGATCTGTCAGATCGGATTAAAAAATAAAAATAAACATGCTTTTTTAATAATTCAATGAATATTGCAGTTTTATGCAAATTATTCTCCTGCCTCTAAATCATACATGCAAAGTAACTTGTTCATGGCATTTGGCAAAGATGTAGAGTGTTAGTCCAAATATCACTAAAACCAATCTTACTCCAATTGGTCAAAGGGGGGCGCTATATCATTTTGAGCAGTTTGTGAAACGCTTAAACCCGCTAGGATTTTTTTAGCAATTTGCATGAAACATTCTACATACAATCTAAGGACCTTTATCTAATGTGCCTATGAAGTGCACACACACAAAAAATAAATAAATAAATAAATATAGCTGCAAGCAGCGATAAAGTGTCAAAGCCAAAAACACCTCAAATCATGAACACAGCCTGCAATGTGCGTGAAATCTTGCAAGCACATTCCAAATAGGTCAAGGAACAGATACCACCCTTCTTACATTGGCCTGTTATAGCGCCACCAGCGGGTCAACTTTTACACAACACATTTTTGGAACAAAATGGACCAATCTTTGACGTCAGTAACGTCAAAGAGAGCACTACCTGCGATCTTGACATTTTGTACTTTTATAGCCATTGTTTTCTAGCTTGAAGCGAGCCCACAATTGTTTCGAAGGAACAATATTTTCTAGTTTCTATACTATACTATACTATACTATACTATACTATACTATACTATATCAAGTTCTCCTCAATACTTTGGCACCTTTCTACTCCTACATACTTAGTGAGAAAATGAAAATAAAAACATCAATGTGTTCAGTTTACAGTGGCGACGTGTGCTATTACGTTATACAGCAATCGGCCAAATGGTGGCGCTGTAGGAAGCCTTCTAAAGTGCAAACTTTGAACAGATATAGCTCATGCTGTGTTTTAGGTACAGCCATGAAACCCGTATACACGTATGCGCCTCCTCATGCCGAACAACTTTTACGCTCTGACTTTTGACCTCTGACCTTTAGATCTCCCACAATTTGGAATTATATGAAAAACAGTAAAAATCTATCTCCTCCTGGGATTTTTCTTTACGCGCACGAAACTTTTTTCACATGAAATTTGAACCTATATCTACACAGGCTATGTGGTGAGAAGTTTGTATGTTAATTATTGTTTTTTTAATAATTCAATCAATATTGCGGTTTTATGCAAATTATTCTTCTGCCTCTAAATCATACATGCAAAGTTACACGTTCATGGCATTTGGCAAAGATATAGAGGGTTAGTCAAAGTATCACTGAAACCAATTTTATTCCAATCGGCCAAAGGGGGGCGCTATGCGAAGCGTTTGAAAATTCAAACTTCAAACGGGCATAAGTCATGACTCGTTTCATTTTAAGACATGCAACTTGCTTACACGTGTGCTTTGACTGAATCGGAAGACATCTGTGTCTTTGTTAAGTAAGCTCCGCCCTTAGATTTTCCGCCATTTTGAGCAGTTTGTAAAACGCTTAAACCCGCTTTTATTCTGGAATTTTCGTGTCACGTCCACAAAACTTTTTTTCCATGAACTTTGGACCAATATCTAAAGATGAAACATGCTTTTTTAATAATTCAATGAATATTGCAGTTTTATGCAAATTATTCTTCTGCCTCTAAATCATACATGCAAAGTAACTTGTTCATGGCATTTGGCAAAGATGTAGAGTGTTAGTCCAAATATCACTAAAACCAATCTTACTCCAATTGGCCAAAGGGGGGCCCTATATCATTTTGAGCAGTTTGTGAAACGCTTAAACCCGTTAGGATTTTATTTTTATTTTTTTGCAATTTGCATGAAACATTCTACACACTATCTAAGGACCTTTATCTAATATGCCTATGAAGTGCACACACACAAATAATAATAATAATAATGATAAATACAGCTGCAAGTAGCGATAAAGTGGCCAAAGCCAAAAACACCTCAAATCATGAACACAGCCTGCAATGTGCGTGAAATCTTGCAAGCACATTCCCAATAGGTCAAGGAACAGATACCACCCTTTTCACATTGGCCTGTTATAGCGCCACCAGCAGGTCAACTTTTGCACAACACATTTTTGGAACAAAATGGACCAATCTTTGACGTAACGTCAAAGAGAGCACTGCCTGCGATCTTGACATTTTGTACTTTTATAGCCATTGTTTTCTGGCTTGAAGCGAGCCCACAATTGTTTCGAAGGAACAATATATATATATATATATATATATATATATATATATATATATATATTTTTTTTTTTTTTTTTAGAGTTATAATTTCCCCCTTTTGTGCAAGGGAAACAAATACATCTTTATTATAGGAAATAACTGTTCAGAAATGCAGCTTGGTAGGCAGCAAATAACCAACACACCAACATAACCAGCGCAAAAAGTGTGCTTATCAACAACAGATAAATATCGGCTACTGCCATCGGTTAATGTCAGCTTAATTTGCCGATACGGATATTGACCGATAGGGCAAATAACGGCCGATGCCGATGGTGTGGCCGATATATCGGTGCATCCCTAACGGTAACTAGTTACTATTTTTCAGTAACTTGCCCAACACTGCATGGCAGGCACATTTAAAAATTGTAATGAGTGTAAACAGTAATCATAAAGCATGAATATTGAGCTAATTGTTCAGTCTCTACTCACAGCAGTCAGCAGTGTAAACAGTAATCATAAAGCATGAATATTGAGCTAATTGTTCAGTCTCTACTCACAGCAGTCAGCAGGTTCATCTGACCACTCCCCACAGTCATCTACTGGCTCACATCTCCATGACAACGGAGGGCACGTGTCATCCTGACAAACAAACTGAAGGGGGAGACAGAGGACTGTGTTTAGAATCACTAAGTATCAAAAGCAGACATGAGGGCCCTCATTTATCAACGTGGTGCAGATCAAAATGTTGGCAAGTGTCAACATTTATCATCGCAACATGACTTTGACATTACTAGGATCAGATCTCATGTCAAGTTCTGAGGTGGCGTAGGATTCATCTTACACCCCTTTGTTCCATTGTAAACATGCGGAGCAGCATTGTCTAACTATCTGACTTATGTATCCACTCCAAAATGTATATTTAACACAATAATAAATAACCCCTGTGAAAATATAACAATTTATAAAAGCATACCTCATGGACATGCACACCGATTTTATTATCAAGTTACAATAACAAGCAATTAAAATCTATAGCGATATGGAATAAATCTAACAAGTGCTTTAACAGTCATTCAGATAAGATTGCCAGCTCAGAACAAGGATATATTAACGCTGCCATATTAGGCTATATTTATACAGTGAAGTGCGTCCTATATGGAGTTATGTGTTAAGGATAAAACCAGACGCTCCAAACCTTCAGATTATGACTGCCTCCTTCCTGATCTCTCAGTAACATCCTGGCATGCATGGCAGCCTGTGGTTTATGGGGAGTAGCCATGATTGCTTTATTTTTTGTGTAACCACTCAAACGCGCACTGCACTAGGGCCAAGGGGTAGTGGGTTAAAATAATATATTCCATTCATGATGATGACTGGTGTGGTGTCATTCATGTAGGCTGCTAGTCTACTTTACAGAATAAATGGTAATATCTGCTGTTTCCATAGTGTATCCAAATGCTGCTCTGGCTGGGCTGGGCAGTGAATATACAAATGGCCATAATCTTTTTTCGCAATGTTTCCGACAGAGCAGGCCTCTCATTCTGTGTACCTTAATGACCAAATGAATAGAAAAAATAAAAAGTATGTCATGACGTCACAGGTCCTCTCAAATGTTGGGCCCGTGGCTCCCCGGCTAATCCGGTTGTTCTGGTCGTAAAAACTGGGCGTTTACAGAATATTTAATTGCGTGTTATTTTAATTCAGCCGGCAACGCTGGGATCAAATGTACGCCAGGGTTGGCTATTCATGATGCTTTTGTAAATGCCACCTGAACGTTGTCCTACGCAAATATTTTGGGCAAAAAATACGCTGCTTTTTGCACTCCATTGATAAATGAGGGCCGAGATGTACAGATATATTTTCATCCATGCCTTACCCCTTACCTAAAACTTTTTTTTTCTTTTTTAATAAAATCAAAAAAATGTAATACTAAAAACTGATCTACATCAACATGTTGTGAGCTTGTAGATCAGATATTTGAACCATTTACAAATGTTTTTTCAAAGTAGTAGTAGGCATGGAAGAAAAGGCCCATGAAGTCAAACAGAGTGTCATTCTGACCAACAAACTGAAGGGGGAGACAGAGGACTGTGTTTAAAGCAGACATGAGACATAATAAAGTCCTAGAGAGTAAGAGCAGTGAAGCTGAGGTGAATCACCTGGCTGGCAGTGCAGCTGGACATGCACTGCTTGTTGTCAGCTGACCAGTAGGAGTCGGTGGGACAGGAACACTTGTAGCCTCCTCCAGGTGAGAGCAGACACAGGTGACTGCAACCTCCATTGTTGCTCTGACATGGATGAGCAGACACTGCAGGGTGGAGAAAACATGCACACAAAGAACAATAATGTGTCAAAGTCTACATCAGGGGTCTTCAACAGGGGGTCCGGGACCCCTAGGGGGTCCTCAGAGTTACTATAGGGGGTCCTACAAATCTTTGTGTGATAGAAACTTTTTTCTTCTTTTTTATATTAACCACTTGAACGCTAGCGTCCATATTCAGAAAACTTTAGCCAAAAATAGCAGATCTACAAGCTGTGCGTTGTGAGCTTGTAGATCGGCTATTTTTGGCAAAGAGCTTTGGTGTAGAGGGGGAAAGGGCAGACTAAGTACAGAGTGAAAGGTCAACTTAAAGTGGTTAAATATCTGAAAACACAAATTGACATGAATCTAAAATACACTGATTATTGAGCTGCCTGTCAAACAATGAAACCATATGGAATCTATGAACAGGTTGTGGGGGTCCCTGCTTCATTTCTCTCTCAACTAAGGGGTCCTTGGCCTGAAAACGTTGAAGACCCCTGGTCTAAATCATAAAGCACACCTGTATTCATAGTGAAAATAGCTGATCTATAAGTTTCACGTTTGCATTTTCCATAATTACAAATGTATTTTACTTTATTAATTTTGTTTAAGGTAAAATTGATGATAGGCTAAATACAATAAAAATGACCAGGATAGTGATTCCAGCTTATGAGAGATACAATTATTTTTCATGACAAATGAAATGATCCAATAATGTAGAATAATAATGAGAGTGGTGTATACAGTGGGAGGTACAGACCCTCAGGTTGTCTAGAGGGATGGTAGATGTGGAGGTCACGTGGAAAGTACAGGTTGCTGATGACTGTGGTCTTGTTGGTTCCATGAGTCTTGTTGGCTCTGTAGATGGAGCCACTGTACCCCCACTCTGTCCAGTAGATGTGATCCTCAAACACAGTGATATAATAGATGTTGTCCTGACTCACAACTATGGACACACAAAACCAAAACAGTCTCAATATTATAAAATAAATGTACTAAATATTATAAAGAATATTATAACACTAGTTTAAATGGATAAGATACAATAGTAAATGAGTAATTACTGTGTGTGTGTGTGTGTGTGTGTGTGTGTGTGTGTGTGTGTGTGTGTGTGTGTGTGTGTGTGTGTGTGTGTGTGTGTGTGTGTGTGTGTGTCTGTGCGTGTGCGTGTGCACGTGCGTGTGTGTTACCTGTGTGTCTGTTGGTTCCATCCAGGTTGGCAAACTCAATGTGTTTCTCCTCGTTGGTCCAGTAGATGTGATCGTTGATGTAGTCTAACGTCAGGCCTGTGGGCTTGGAGATCTTATCTTTCACGATGACCATCCTGTTGGAGCCGTCCATCCCCATCCTCTCTATGTGGGGGTTGCTCTTACTTATGTCTGACCAGTACAAGTATCTGTCAGGGAGACACTGTGTCAGAGTCACTCTTCACAACTAATCACAGATACAGTACTGTACAGTACTAGTGGACATACAATATGATGAAGAGTTCATACCAGGGTTGATATAGTGAAATACAACTAATGAAATAACTATGTTAAAAACTACAGTAGCATACATTACAGGTGTACCGAAAACATAACTTTTTTGATTATGTTTGTGTTATCGAGGATTGTGAGGAGGTTTGGTAAACATAAATCTAGAGTGCAGCCTAGCAGAGTGACCAGTGGTGTGGAGCTGAGCTGGGCTTCAACAAGGATAATTAGCTTTAATGTTCTCCTCCTTTCATCAATAAATCTAAACATAACATGAATAATTCCACCACCGTACTAAAGAGCAACCTCTCTGTCTTCTCTCAGTCTCTGCCAGGTCACACAGGTGCAAAACATAATGTAATAAAAACAAGACCAGTGATACCGTCATCAATGGGTCACACTAAAAGTGGTGACGCATTGAATAGAATGATAACAAAGTAATGCCATTATTTTGGAAAAGGTAACTAGCTAAGTAACCGAGTACTCTTATTGCAACGTGTTAAGAACTAAAGATAAAACTATAATAACCTTGGTTCATACATGGTTCATAAAGCAGGTTTTTATCATTTGTTTTAGTCTAACAGGTGTCCTATGTTTAAGCTCCAGAAAGCTGCTCTTACCCGTAACGTACATCCACAGCCATGGACCATGGCCGGTCCAGACCGGTGTAGACCAGGACTGTTCTGTACAACCCGTTTAGTTTGGACACCTCTATGGTCTCCATGTCACACCAGTACAGGTTTCCTGACACCCAATCAACAGCCAGACTGCGTGGATAAATGATCATCGTGTTGTGAAGGACCTGTCAATCAACCATACATGCACTATGAATATAATAATGTTTCTTTCTCTTTTGTATAATAATAATAATAATAATAAAGCTTTATTTGTATAGCACCTTTCATGACATGAAATGCAGCTCAAAGTGCTTTACAGAGCAGAAAATTAAGCACAAGTGCTTAACAGAAAAAAATAAAATACACATGAATACAATAAAGCAGAAAAATAAAAACATAAAACATTGAAGAACAATTTCAGAACAGCGTGGACGTCAATAGCATCAAAGAGATTAAAAAAATTCAGCTAAAAGCAAGAGTAAAGAAATAGGTCTTGAGCTGTGCTTTAAAGCTATCCACAGAGGCTGCCTGTCTTAGGTGTAGTGGGAGTTTATTCCAAACTGTCGGTCCATAGAAGCAGAAAGCTGCTTCACCATATTTTTTATATTTCATTTTAGGCACATCGAGTAGGTCAGCACTAGAAGACCTGAGTGGGCGGTTTGGAACGTATCTATGCAGGCAGTCATAGAGGTACGAAGGTGCCAGACCATTTAGAGCTTTATAAACAAGTAAAATAATTTTAAAATCAATCCTAAAAACAACCGGGAGCCAGTGTAGCGACGCTAAGACTGGAGTAATATGTTCTCTCATCTTAGCTTTAGTTAAAACTCTGGCTGCCGCATTTTGAACAAGTTGTAGACTGTCAGTTGTTTTCTTTGGCAGACCAGAGAGAAGTGCGTTGCAGTAATCAAGCCGAGAGAAAACAAAAGCGTGGATCAGCGTTTTTGCATCGTCCAACGTCAGATAAGCTCTAATTCGCGCAATATTTCTAAGGTGAAAGAAGGCAATCTTCGTGACATGATTAATGTGTGTATTAAAATTTAATTCAGCATCAATGATCACCCCCAGGTTCTTTACAGAGGTGCTACTTTCTTTAGCCAGGTTACCGAGTCTACTTATTATTGATTCTCTCTGCGCAGTAGAACCAATTATGAGAACTTCTGTCTTGTCCTCATTTAGCTTGAGAAAGTTCTCACTCATCCAGCATTTTATGCTAGACACACACGTCAGCAATGGGTCTAGAGCACAGGGGTCGTCCGGAGCTACCGAAAGGTACAGCTGGGTGTCATCAGCATAGAAATGGAAATTCACACCGTGAGCGGAAATAAGTTCTCCCAGCGGCAGTATATAGAGGGAGAATAATAAAGGACCAAGAATTGAGCCCTGTGGAATACCAGAGCAGATGTTGTGTTTGTTTGACTCAAAGTCAGCTAGATTAACAAAGTAGCTTCTGCCTGTTATGTAGGAGTAAAACCCGGACAAAGCTGTCCCTGACAGCCCTACCCAGTGTTCAAGACGTTGTATTAGAATTGTATGGTCAATTGTGTCAATTGACCATACAGTTAGGTCCAGCAGTAGGAGAACGGATACATTTTTGTTGTCAGCAGACACCCTAAGATCATTAATTACTTTTAAAAGTGCAGTTTCTGTGCTGTGTCCTTTCCTGAAGCCGGATTGGAATTTGTTGTGCACCTTATTGTTCTGCAGAAATACATCCAATTGATGAAAGATAATTTTTTCTAGGACCTTGCCCAGAAAAGGCAAATTGGAAATGGGTCTATAATTACACAGCATGGACGGGTCGAGGTTGTGTTTCTTGAGTAGGGGCTTAACTACGGCCGTTTTCAGTGTTTCTGGAAAGACACCTGATTTTATAGAGTTATTTACAATTTTTAGGATATCTCCAATCACACAGTCTACAACCTCTTTTAGAAATGGCGTGGGTATTGCATCTAGCGAGCAATACGACGATGTCATTTGCGATATGGTTTTACGAAGTTCCTCTTCATCAATTGCACAAAATGATATACTAGGCTGCCCCTAGATTTATCTACACTTTTACACATGGCACCATTAACCGCATTTGCATTTGTGACAGTATTATTCATAATACCAGCTCGAATGTTCACAATTTTGTTGTCAAAGAAGGATGCAAACTCATTACCCTTTGCTTTAGAGGCAAGGAGTGACTGCTTGTAGGACTGGGGGGGGGTTTAAGAGGCGTTCAATAGTGGAGAATAAGACCCTAGCATTGTTCTTGTTCTCATTAATAATTCCGGAAAAATAGGCCTGCCTAGCCAGACGCATGGTTCTATTGTAGGTGGATGTATGCATTATTTTCTAGAAAAGTAATAATATTACGTTTTACTTGGTATCAAGGGTAATATATTACTTTTCACTTTTATGTTCACTAGATATTATTAAAGGAGTAAAAATAAAACAGCAGAACTAAAGACATTGAAGCCTCTCAAACCAAACAACAACAGATCTACAAGCTCCCAATGTGTTGTATCTGCCATGCGTTGTGAGCTTATAGATTGTCTATTTCCAGTATAAATGTGGCTTTAGCGTCGGCTTTCAGTCAGTTTAATATTCACAGAATAATAATATGCTGCCTGTATCTTTAACTGACACAAGGACCCTGGGAAGACTAGAGGCTCATTCATGTGTCTCTAATGTGGATCCTTTAATAAACATTAACATAAACAAACTTAAAATAATGACAATACTTCCTAGTGTTGAAAGTATACATTTGTGCATGGCTTCCTTTTTGAGTCACACACAGAGGAACACAGACCTGCACCAGACTTCAGACCTGCACGGACATAAGAACTTTGTACGATGGTGCATGCCTTATAAGAATATAAGCTGCCATCCTGTTGCATTACAAAGTGTTGATAGCTTGTAAATCTGTCCTTATTGCCCATGTGACAACCTCTTATACTATGCCATTTAAATGAGCTTTAGTATGTCGGGGAAGAAACAGGGCGGCAACCGAGGTCACCGTTTGACTCAGCCGCTGCTTGTTGAACACTAACAGGAGCTCCGTCAAACCGATTGAAAAAACGGTTAATCTCGTTTGCCAGCTCCTCCGTGCCTGGCACAGTAGAGTTGGCAGAGCCGTACCCCGTGATCATCCTGAAACCACCCCACACTTGTCTCGTATTGTTCTCCCTCAGACAGTTCTCCAGCTTAGCAGTTTGTAGCTCCCTTTTGCCTGGGCTTTGACTGTTTTAAGCTCCTCCACCACCACCCTCACGCCCTCCCAGTCACCTGCATGGAACAGATCCCTTTTCCTCTTAAGGAGGTGAATGATTTCTTTTGTCATCCACGGCTTGTTGTTAGAGAAGCAGCGAACATTCTTAGTAGGAACACACACCTTCTCGCAGAAGCAGATATAGTCAGTGATGACCTGACAGAGGCTATCTACATCATCCCCATGTTCACTGAAAAATGATTCCCAGTCTGTCATCTCAAAATCAAATCTGAGTCTCTCCTCCACCTCCCCCCACTGAACTTCCCTGATGAATGGAAGCACTCTCTTCACGACAGGAAGATATGAGGGCTCCAGTTTCACCATGGAATGATCAGAGCCACACACTGGGGGGAGGGAGACACAACTGTATGCATTCCTAACATTAGCATACAAGAGGTCAAGAGTATTCTCACCTCTGGTTTTGCAAGTGACATACTGGGAGAAATCAGACAGGCCCTTAGCAACATTCACCTGGTTTAAGTCCCCGTTCAGCAGAATAAGGGAGCTAGGGTAGTGCGTTTGAAAACTGGCCACAGTTGAAAAAATAGTGTCCCGAGCTACAGCTGCATTGCCACTAGGTGGACAGTACACGGTCAACAGGACAACGCACGAGAATTCCTGTGGTAGATGGTCTCAAAACGACCCCCAGTATTTCGATGTCTGGGTTACAAATCACCTTTTTCACTGTGGCGTGTTCTTCCCTGCACCAGGTCTTACTAAAGTAAACAAGTATGCCGCCTGCTCTTTTCATTTTGCCATTGTTTTTCACTATCTCTCGATCTGCTCTTATCATACAAAAACCATCTACAGAGATAGAATTATCTGGACATGAACTGTTCAGCCATGATTCTGTAAGACAGATAATGTTGGCATTTTTGTCCCTTAGTGTAATGTAATCCGTCCCAAAGAATTATATATAAAAAAATAAATAATAATGCAGGTCTATTAGAATTACTATTATAATAATATTTATTAAAAAAATGTATGGGTCCCCAATACAATGTTTTTGAGCGTTGTGAGCTCCTAGATCGGCTATTTACAAAATATTTGCCTCTTCATTTTTATTTTTACAATTTTGGCTAATATTCAAACTTTTTTTTTTTAAATAATATAGTGTGTTGATTATGCAGTAATGGTCCTTCTTATTTTCTTTCTTGTGGTAGGGTCTATTAAAAAGGTCTTAAGTAAGCTACCCTACTTAAAATGT